>NC_090255.1:9132341-9142341 GCF_037325665.1 Littorina saxatilis | reverse complement strand
GAACCTGGGATCGAACTCACGCTGACAGCGGCCAACTGAATACAAATCCAGCGCGCTACCAACTGAGCTATATCCCCGCCCCATACTACCCATTATGCAATGAATGTTTATAGACTTTACGATCTGATACGGTTAAATATATAGGTTTACCGAAGAAGTCTTTCGGCAAAGACACACACACGGAAAAAAACATTTGATGACGTTATATCCGGCTTTTAGTGAAAGTTGAGGCGGCACTGTCACGACCCATTTTTCGATCAATTCGATAGAAATGTTGTTCAAGCAATCTTCGACGAAGCCCGGACTAATTCAGTATTCGACAGTATGAACAAGTATAAGGCAAAAAAAAAATAGTCTGTTTACGGTAACCCGACCGACCCTATTTTTTTCGCGCGACCCTAGACTTTTTTTTGGCATTTGGGGAAAAAAAAAATAACGTAAAAATATGGGTTTTGGGGAGAAAAAAAAATCCCGACCTACCGACCCTATTTTTTTGGCCTATGTTACCGTAAACAGACCTATTTTTTTTTTGGCCTAAACATTTCTTAAAACACATTTTGTCACCAAACTGATGGAGATTAACTAGCAACTAGGGGTTAAGCTGTCAAAACATTCCTTGCTGAGGGTTAAGATGTTTACCAGGTTGTTTTGATTGAACAAATCTGGTATTTAATTTCTTCTAACGGGTAGATTGAACTCGGCAGCCCGGTAAAGCAATCAATCTAGGAGAGCGAACACTCTGATATAAAAACAAGCTGAAGTCGGATGTGCTGGGCCTGACTTGTCAGGCGCGTAACGGCAGCACAACGCATCTACGCTCACATGACAGACAACAACATTTCTTCTGAATGACTGGACAGACACCCGTTACTTTTATCACAAAGGGGCAAGGGGTTGTTACGTCTGATTACAGATAAGGCCAACAAAAAAAAAAAGCCTGTTTCTGGTCACCCGACCGACCCTAAATTTCGGCGCCGACCCTAAACTTTTTTTTTCCAAACTCACAAATTTTTATTCTTTTTTTGGTGGTAAAGGACAGGGTGAGAAAATGAACAACAAAAACGTGTGAAAACGAAAGTCCGCTGACGATTTGTAAATGTGTTGAGTGTCTTGTCTCTATGTATAGTGAATCCAGTCTCTTTGCGCGATTTTTAAAGTTAGTTTTATTGGTCTACATTTGGGGTAAAAAAAGTAAAAAAAGTAAAAAAATAATCCCTACCTACCTACCCTATTTTTTTTAGCCATGTTACCAGAAACAGACAATTTTTTTTTTTGTTGCCTAATGACGATTTGTATTGTCCTGGTACATTCTCAGCGTACATTGCACTTATGTTGTTGTTTTGTCAACGGAAGAAAAGAAACGACAGAATATTCTAATCAGGAGAGTTCTCTGACCTAACAAAAATGTCCTTTATTCATACGGTCACTGAGACGTTCATCTTCTTTAAATGCCGCGCGATACTCGAACGACGTGGCTAAAGAAATAGTCCGGTTTAATAGGGTTTTGATTTTTGTTTGTTTTGTGTGTGGATTGTTGTGCACTAAATTTGTAACGTATTGTTCATTAAACCGCCCCAATGATACGGGCCTTGACTGTTATTATAATTAGGCAACCCACACTGTAAAAACAACAACAAAACTTCGTTCATAAATGAACTTTACCCAACCATTCTAGCACAGAGCCTTGACCTAACCGTCTTGCAAAATGTCCTCCAAGTATAATTACAAACAGCACGCATTCAAAAATATCAACAAAAAACAAAACCAACGATTAAAAAAACCTCTACGTAACACTGTAGTCGTCTTCTTAAACACCAGGAGACGCTTAAGCCCAAATGTAAGCAAATAACAAATCAACACTAAAACCATCAACATGAACCAATAAAAACAGCTAACTAAGCAGAACTCCTGGTAAAACAGCGGACTTCCAAACATATCAGGAGACATTTTGTAAGGGCTCCAACCCAACAACCGTTGTTATATTCTACCGTCATCTACGCAAACCACGATAGTATATAATCCCGGTGAAAACAGCAACCGTTATCTAAAAGCACTATAGACACACACTTGGAGTCGATCGATAAGCATAATTCCAATCAACTCAACAACTGTTGTCCCAATTAAACCTTCAACACAATCAAATAAAAGCAGATACGCGAAACTCTAGTGAAAATAACAACCGTTATCCAAATCCATCAGCAGACACATCAGATCCACTGATTAGCATAACTCCAATGAACACAAATGTTGTTGCAAACCTTCAACACAATCAAATAAAAACTGATACGCGAAACTCTAGTGAAAATTAAAACCGTTATCTAAATCCATCAGCAGACACATCAGACCTACTGATTAGCATAACTCCAATGAACACAAATGTTGTTGCAAACCTTCAACACAATCAAATAAAAACTGATACGCGAAACTCTAGTGAAAATTAAAACCGTTATCTAAATCCATCAGCAGACACATCAGACCTACTGATTAGCATAACTCCAATAAACACAACTATTGTTGCAAACCATCACCACAAATTAATTCAATAAAAACAGATTAAGCGAAACTCCAGTGAAAACAACAACCGTTATCTAAATCCATCAGCAGACACATCAGATCCACTGATTAGCATAACTCCAATAAACACAACTGTTGTTGCAAACCATCACCACAATTCAATAAAACAGATTAAGCGAAACTCTAGTGAAAATAACAACCGTTATCTAAATCCATCAGCAGACACATCAGATCCACTGATTAGCATAACTCCAATGAACACAAATGTTGTTGCAAACCTTCAACACAATCAAATAAAAACAGATAAGCGAAATTCTAGTGAAAATAATAACAACCGTTATCTAAATCCATCAGCAGACACATCAGATCCACTGATTAGCATAACTCCAATAAACACAACTGTTGTTGCAAACCATCACCACAATTCAATAAAAACAGATTAAGCGAAACTCCAGTGAAAACAACGACCGTTATCCAGACAAATGAGGGAGACACTTTAAGCCGGAAGATAAATAAAATCCTAATCAACAACCAGCTAATCGACACAAACCAACAGTAGGATATAAACATCTCCTTGGTGATCCAATGAACGAACAAAACATTACAACAATCAGCGGACAGTTCTAGTCCGTCGATATGTATACTTGAAACTATCACTACAACACAAACCTATAAGTATAATTCCAGTGAAGGCAACAACCGACATCCAAAAACATCAAGAAGACACTTGAAATCCCTTGCAAATGTTCTCTCCAATCAACTGTTGTAAACCATCCCCACAATTCAATAAAAAAAACCACACCACCAGATAAGCGAAACTACAGTGAAAATAACAACCGTCATCCAAAAACATCAGAAGTTACTCCAAGTCCGAAAACCTATGGTTGCAATCAACACAACTGCTTTTACAAACCATCAATCCAATATCGCAAAATTCTAGTTAAAACAACAATCGTTATCCAAAAACATCAGAAGGTACTTCAAGTCCATCGAAAACTATGTTTGCAATCCACACACAAAATGCTGTCACAAACCATCAATACAATAAAGCACTATTATTCCTTCAACACAAGCACACAAAAAACAGATAAGCAAAACTCCAGTGAAAACAACTACGGTTATCCAAAAAACCATCGGAAGACACTTGAAGCCAAACGATAAGTATAATTCTCAGACACGCGCAGGCCGGCAAATCTCGCAGAGCCTTGTCCGAAGAGAATGCTTATTACACTTGACGGACTTTCATTATTCCGATATCACCGGCCGGCTGACCAAACGTTAGCCACACAATCCAAAGCCGTTAGAGATCCCTCCACCAAACTTCACAGAAAAACACAAGACGGGTGGCAGAGCCATTATCGGGTAGACAAGCCACCCGCTATTGGCCCTGTTGGAAACGGGTACTTGAACGGGTGACAGATCTGAGATAGGTGGAAAGGGAAAGTGCCCCACCCGTCCCTCTCCCTCCCACCCCTCTCCCTCCTCTCTACCTCCTTGGTTTTTAATCCGATCTGTTGTGGTTAGTTTGGTTTTGTGTGCTCCGACACCAATCGGTTGTGGGAGGTTTTAAGAATGACGGGTCAAGGGAAGTAATCTGTCATAATAATTCTGAGCTCTTTCGGCTTCGGCGTCGAATATTACTTCGTCTTTGTAGGGACGGACAGACAAACAGACAAGCATGCGGGTAGACATACACACACGCACGCAAAGCACGCTGTGTCTGTTTGTCTGTCCGTTTCTTCTCGTCTCTGTCTCTCTCTCACACCCAGAGACGGACGGACGGAGACAGACGGACGGACTGACGGACGGACGAACGGACAGACAGACAAAGAGTGTCAGGCTTTCCCTCCCACGCCACTGATCGTTCACTTTTTACGGACTCCGATACTACAATGGAGATCAGTGTTGGACGTGAGCGGGAATAAACGACAGGAATTTGTGAAAGAAAACCTTTTTCAACTGCCTCTGCCGATTTTGCTCTTGACGCTAACAACCCCCCCCCCCCCCCCCCCCCCCCCCCCCCCCCCCCGCGGGTTAGGGGGAAGAATTTACCCGATGCTCCCCAGCATGTCGTAAGAGGCGACTAACGGATTCTGTTTCTCCTTTTACCCTTGTTAAGTGTTTCTTGTATAGAATATAGTCAATGTTTGTGAAGATTTTAGTCAAGCAGTATGTAAGAAATGTTAAGTCCTTTGTACTGGAAACTTGCATTCTCCCAGTAAGGTAATATATTGTACTACGTTACAAGCCCCTGGAGCAAATTTTTGATTAGTGCTTTTGTGAACAAGAAACAATTGACAAGTGGCTCTATCCCATCTCCCCCCTTTCCCCGTCGCGATATTACCTTCGTGGTTGAAAACGACGTTAAACACCAAATAAAGAAAGAAAAGACACTAACAATGACTGAGTCACAAAAACTGAACAAGCGGAGAAACAAAAGTGATACAGGCAGAGTGAAAAAATAGAAATGTCCTAATGTTGTAATATATAGTTATGTCTTGTATTCTTTCCATTTACATATTTATTATACATGTTGAAGGATGAATGATGATACATTGTAGACGGATGCATGTTATTGATTAAAAGCCCCACAATGATGTGCTTGGCAAATACAAAATACCAAAAAAACAAGAAGAGCAAACGCTCGATCGAGTCACTTTCGCAGTTCTGAATATTATATGAGGCATCAGATGGACAGGAAGAAATTGCTATTCACAACACAATGAGTCACGTTCACATAAAATTTGAGCCCGGTCACTTTTATAGTTTCCGAGAAAAGCCCAACGTTAAGTTGTGTGTTGCCGAACAGAAAAGGCTAGTTATCTCCCTTGTTTTTCTGATAACGTTCGTAAAAGGCTACAGATGTAAATACTTTGATGTAAAGAATAATCCTACAAAGTTTCAATCACATCCGATGAACTTTGTCAAAGATATAAAATGTCTAATTTTTCCTTTGACGCTGACCTGTGACCTTGAAAAAGGTCAAAGGTCAACGAAACCATCGTTAAAGTGTAGAGGTCATTGGAGGTCACGACTAAACAAAATATGAGCCCGATCGCTTTGATAGTTTCCGAGAAAAGTCCAACGTTAAGGTGGTGTCTACGGACGGCCGGCCGGCCGGACGGCCGGCCGGACGGCCGGCCGGACAGACTAACACTGACCGATTACATAGAGTCACTTTTTCTCAAGTGACTCAAAAAAAAATAGAGGGCGACAGACAAAAAAGTCTAACAACAACAACAACAACAAAAAAAGAGAAAAAGGACATTTACAGTCTCTGATCTTCATATTAACCGTTGTCTTTTCTTTCATTTAATGTGTATGGGGTCCGACACAAAGACAGAAAACACACACACACACATACACACACACACACACACACACACACACACACACACACACTTACACACACACACACACACGCATTCATGCACACACACACACACACACACACACACACACACACACACACACACACACACACACACACACACACTTTCTTTCTTTTCTTTATTTGGTGTTTAACGTCGTTTTCAACCGTTCAAGGTTATATCGACACACACACACACACACACTCACGCACACACACACACACACACACACACACACACACACACACACACACACATACGCCAAGACTGCAACACTGAATTCAATTTTCTTTTTGATTGCCGGAGTAGTCTATTGAGACAGCTTTCGTATAAGGTGTCTAGTGGACAACAAAAGACAAAATAAAACGAGTTGGCGAGGTACTCTCCAGAGCTTTCTCCATTAGTTACTTATGTCCCCAATAAACCTAATAGTGGTTTCACCCCACCCAACGAGTGAAGAACTGTTCCGCACCATTTTGGGTGGGATCGACCATTTTCCTGTTGGGATCAGTCGCTATTTTCAGTTGCATTGGATCGCGCGTGATCCCAACCGGAACATGGTCGATCCCAACCGAAATTATGCGGAACAGTTCCCCACCCGTGTACCCTATCGGCAAAGAAATGAAGGAGAAAATGTATTCACCACGTACAGTGACTCTTAATGCGTACTTAACACGCGAAGAATAACCGACCATAAAACCTTCTTGGCATATGTAAATCAGTTTGAAATAACGCGTGTCAAATGTGAAGCAGTAGAAAGACGTCCGCAGTACACTCCGTTCATTGAACGTTCAGGCCGCTTTGGGGAAACCAGAATCAATGCTCCACAAGCCGGACAACAACTTTAATTTCTGCACATCTCCTACCCATCCCTCTTCTTTTTATTCCTCTTCTTCCCCTCCTTCCTTCCTTTTACTGTCTTTCTTTATAATCATTATGCAACGTTTATTACGTTATCAATAGATTTGGTTTATTGAGACGAATTCGTTCAGCCGTTACCGCCTTACGTTGTACTGTCATGCAGGAACACCACTATAAGCTTCTAGCTTGTTGCTGTTACCTGTGTATTTTGTATACATGTCATGATTGTAACCTTTGTTAAAATAAACTTATGTTTAAACCAAAGACGTCCCTCTCTGAAATACATGGGCGGCGTCAACCTGGTGTGTCTTGTTGTCTTTGTAAAGCTTAGGAATTCACATTCTGCAAATAGCCCTCCAAGACTCTTTCTGTTTCGCCCCAAACTGCTTCTAATATATATACACGTACCAACCTTGTAATATTGAAATTAGATAAATAACTAAATACAATAAAATAAAATAAAATAAAATAAAACAAATAAGAATTGTTTTGTTAAACTCGACTACTAGCATTTAAAAATCAATATAAAAGCAAAAAAAAGTGAAGAAAACAATTCGCTTGAACTATTAGTCGGTGTTCTGGGGAGTTCATTTGATCACGCTGAATAAAACGTGTCCTAAACACATCTGCAATTACCTCATGATTCCAACAAACGCGCCTTGTGGGCTGTTATAACATACATCGTAAAAACGACAGCTCGCTATTCAATGATATTTTGACAGAGTTTAATGGGCTGTTTGCCGTTAATTGCTCTCATAACACTTCCAATTGCTTTATAAATTAAACATGCCTCCTCTCAAAGCCGCAATGAAAACCGCCGGGATTGTAAAACATGACATTTGCACTAATGAACCCTTTTTAATGGAACTGATAAGATATCTTTCGTTTAATTGACACTCAGAGCTTTTTGATTATTTACATCCCCTCGCTGTAAAAGCATTAGGAGGGGAGTAGGGGAGCTCCGGGGGTGCATGCAAAGGCAAGAACTCCCCTATGAACGGCCTGTCCATGCAAAGAAACCTTCATTTTTTTTTGTAAGAAGAGAGAGAGAGAGAGAGAGAGAGAGAGAGAGAGAGAGAGAGAGAGAGAGAGAGAGAGAGAGAGAAGGGGGAGGAGAGAGAGGGGAAAGAGAGAAAGAGGGAGTGAGACGGAAGAGAGATGGAAGAGAGAGAGAGAGAGAGAGAGAAAGAGAGCGAGAGAGACACAGTACAGACGATTGGACGTATTTCTGTATTTTTTGTATTATTATTAATAACATTATTATTCTTGAAGCGACAAGTATATATGTGCGCCTAACTTTTAACGCTGATTTTGTCTACGCGCATGTTCGTGTCTTTTTCAGCATACTTACATGGAGCATGGGATCATAGCACAAGTGGATGAAATACTATTCTATTGTGATAGGCTTCTGATCATGGGATCATAGCACAAGTGGATGGAATACTATTCTATCATGATAGGCTTCTGAGCATGGGATCATAGCACTAGTGGATGAAATACTATTCTATCATGATAGGCTTCTGAGCATGGGATCATAGCACAAGTGGATGGAATACTATTCTATCATGATAGGCTTCTGAGCATGGGATCATAGCACAAGTGGATGAAATACTATTCTATCATGATAGGCTTCTGAGCATGGGATCATAGCACAAGTGGATGAAATACTATTCTATCATGATAGGCTTCTGAGCATGGGATCATAGCACAAGTGGATGAAATACTATTCTATCATGATAGGCTTCTGAGCATGGGATCATAGCACAAGTGGATGGAATACTATTCTATCATGATAGGCTTCTGAGCATGGGATCATAGCACAAGTGGATGAAATACTATTCTATCATGATAGGCTTCTGAGCATGGGATCATAGCACAAGTGGATGGAATACTATTCTATCATGATAGGCTTCTGAGCATGGGATCATAGCACAAGTGGATGGAATACTATTCTATCATGATAGGCTTCTGAGCATGGGATCATAGCACAAGTGGATGAAATACTATTCTATCATGATAGGCTTCTGAGCATGGGATCATAGCACTAGTGGATGAAATACTATTCTATCATGATAGGCTTCTGAGCATGGGATCATAGCACAAGTGGATGGAATACTATTCTATCATGATAGGCTTCTGAGCATGGGATCATAGCACAAGTGGATGAAATACTATTCTATCATGATAGGCTTCTGAGCATGGGATCATAGCACAAGTGGATGAAATACTATTCTATCATGATAGGCTTCTGAGCATGGGATCATAGCACAAGTGGATGGAATACTATTCTATCATGATAGGCTTCTGAGCATGGGATCATAGCACAAGTGGATGAAATACTATTCTATCATGATAGGCTTCTGAGCATGGGATCATAGCACAAGTGGATGAAATACTATTCTATCATGATAGGCTTCTGAGCATGGGATCATAGCACAAGTGGATGAAATACTATTCTATCATGATAGGCTTCTGAGCATGGGATCATAGCACAAGTGGATGAAATACTATTCTATCATGATAGGCTTCTGAGCATGGGATCATAGCACAAGTGGATGAAATACTATTCTATCATGATAGGCTTCTGAGCATGGGATCATAGCACAAGTGGATGAAATACTATTCTATCATGATAGGCTTCTGAGCATGGGATCATAGCACAAGTGGATGAAATACTATTCTATCATGATAGGCTTCTGAGCATGGGATCATAGCACAAGTGGATGAAATACTATTCTATCATGATAGGCTTCTGAGCATGGGATCATAGCACAAGTGGATGAAATACTGTTCTATTGTGATAGGCTTCTGATCATAGGTATTTCCATCGTCGTTGAAAGGAAATAAGATACGAACACTCTGCAGTTTTAGCACGTACGGAGTTAAATTCCCCTACCCATATGATCTCCCCTCCCCACCTCTCTCTCTGTCCGTCTGTCTGTCTGTCTGTCTGTCTGTCTGTCTGTTTGTCTCTCCTCCCGCCCCTCACACACACAAACACAGTCTCTCTCTCTCTCTCTCTCTTTCTCTCTCTCTCCGTCTCTCTCTCCGTCTCTCTCTGTGTCTCTCTCTCTCTCCGTCTCTCTTCTCTCTCTCTCTCTCTGTCTCTCTCTGTGTCTCTCTCTCTCTCTCCGTCTCTCTCTCTCTCCGTCTCTCTCTCTCTTTCTCTCTCTCTCTCTCCGTCTGTCTCTCTGTCTCTCTGTTTCTATCTCCTCTCTCTCTCTCTCCGTCTCTCTCTCTCTCTCTCTCTCTCT
>NC_090255.1:9097341-9127341 GCF_037325665.1 Littorina saxatilis | reverse complement strand
AATGGTTCTTCGCGTTCTGATCTGGACAATCTAGGAATCACACGTTTCTGGTCTCTCAGAACAACATCGCGGTATTCCACTACAGGTCGTGCAGAAGGTCGTTCCGATTTCGGTCTTTCGAACGTCACTCTCGGTCTGTATTTCACAGTCGGAACTTCTGCTGGTTTTTGGTATTCACTTTTGGGTCTCTGGGGTAGGCCTAAACCTTCTTGCTGAAACTTGCTAGAAGAATATTCCAGTTTGGGTCTTTCAAACGGGTATGCTGATTTCGGTCGTTGACTAACCGGTTCTGGTTCTCGGTCTGAGCCGGAATCGGAATTATCAGAGGTCTGTTCTGCCACGCTTTGGGACAGAGATTGTGATCTGCTTCTGGTTCTGGACAAAGAGGCAGAAGTCAAGTACAGATGTGCGACGGTCAATGATCGTCTGCGCAACATGAGTGGGTCCTTTTGATCCGAGCCCTCAGTACGCTGAAGAACCACACTTTGCTTGCAGGGATCTCGACGTCTGAGTTCTGTTTTATCCTCCATCGCGGTTTGAGACTTCTTCACTGAAATGTAAGGTAGTCGCATGCACACTGTTGATGAAAATAAGAAACGCAGGCTTGTCTTTGACTCTGTTTTGATCAGTGGGTTAGGCCTACTTTTTAAACTCCTTGACTGTCATCTGACGCAACAGTGGATGTAAAACAGCCGTACACAAACGGGCGAAGAACATAGAAAACACCAGTCGGAACCACACCGAAGCTTTGACTGTCTAGGATGTGTTTGTCTTTTGACTCCGTTTTGATCAGTGGGTTACTTTCCAAACTCCTTGACTGTAATCTGAAGCACCAGTAAATGTAAAACAGCAGTACACAAAAGAGCAAAGAGTATTAATCATCAGAAATGATTGAAGTTAGTTCCCTTAGTTCTCAGCAGTCACGTGAACAACAAATCTGAACGACACAGGAGCCTTGGTAGTCTGGCATGAGTTAGTCTTCAACTTGACGGCGATCGTTGTTGATTTCTATCCCGCCAAACTGAATTGTGGCGCAGGAGCATGCAAGCTAGGTCAGGACAAGAAGACACACATTTCTGACCCTCACTGACACTCAGAGTGTCTGTTTTGAGCAGGTTGTCGAAGTATATTGTGAAAGGCAGTTTCACAAGATAACTCAGCCACTTGCAGGAGGACGGAGTTTGTTCCGGTCAAATTTGTTTAAAATACGTATTAGGAGGACTGGGTGGCAAAGTGGTAACGCACTTGCGCTCGGAAGCGAGAGGTTGCGAGTTCGACCCTGGGTCAGGGCGTTAGCAATTTTCTCCCCCCTTCCCTAACCTAGGTGGTGGGTTCAAGTGCTAGTCTTTCGGATGAGACGAAAAACCGAGGTCCCTTCGTGTACACTACATTGGGGTGTGCACGTTAAAGATCCCACGATTGACAAAAGGGTCTTTCCTGGCAAAAGTGTATACGCATAGATAAAAAATTGTCCACCAACATACCCGTGTGACTTGGAATAATAGGCCGTGAAAAGTAGGATATGCGCCGAAATGGCTGCGATCTGCTGGTCGATGTGAATGCGTGATGTAGCCTATTGTGTAAAAAAAATTCCATCTCACACGGCATAAATAGATCCCTGCGCCTTGAGTCCGAGTCTGGAGATACGCGCGCGATATAAAATAAGACTTGATATAACATTAATGACTGTGTTCTTTTATTCACTATTTTACATTCATGGCACCAAGGCAAATGGTAACTGTTCCCAAAAGCTCCTGGTCCGAAGATGAACTTTCACTTGAGCTGAAATCTGTCGGTTTCATAAAAGAAAAGAAAACAATCTATAAATTACTTAAGAGCTGTTGTTTATCAAACGAAAAATATACGTATGTAAGTCAAACTTTGTCCTTCTTCCCAAGCAGTCCGTGAAGAAGTTGCACCAGTCATTTTTGGTTTTCAAAACTGCGAATAGAAATAACGTACGGACACAACCTCACGAAACACGGACAACCACTTTTGATCAATAATTCTCACAATGTCTTATCTCCGAACGAAGCAATACATCATTCTCAAGCGACCCCGATAAGAGACACGTGTTCGATATACTGAGGCCTCAATGGTTCGATATCATGGAGATATTCTAGTGTCTCTCTGAACGTTACAGCACTTGAAGTAGACATGAAAATGGAGTCACCTGTATACTTGGCATGGTCTCGGTGACTAAGACATAAGAGAGCGAGATTTAGAGTATAGGTCTGTAGTCTCGGCTAGCTTACAACCACTGAAGTGAAATTAGAGTCGAAGTACAAAACCAAAAATAATCCCCTCAACAAAATATGAGCAGACACTTCTGCTGGATGAAGCGTCTTTTGGTTTAGAAATTCACAATACAAAAAGACCAAGAAGTTAAGTCATTGGAACGTTTAATTTTTGACAGAAACAAGACACAAACTAATCGTTCCAATACCTCACCTTTCTTGTTTTTTGATTCTGGATTTTGGAACCTTAGCTGGTATCTGTTGTTGGATTTTAGAAATTCACAGTGTTTGATCTCGATTTCATTGTTCCGTGTGGTGCACAAATATCACCTTGCTGTCGTGAAGTTTAATCTGCAAGACAGACGGTCAACAATTCTAAAAATTTCCGAACGCTCCGAGACCTTGAATCAGCTTGTTTTTATCTGGCATGAAGCTTTATGCCACGTCTGGAAGGCTCACAGCAAATGATAATTGGATCAGCACAATGCGAACTCAAGTCCCGTTCGATCCCATATCTAATTGAAAACCAAAACTCCGCTACGTTACACAAAAACAAGGACAGACAATAAGTCCACTGTTGACGTGGTACACGGCTATACGAGCACAGAAAGATGTACAAAAACGATCGTCGCGGTAGAAATTATGTGGAAACCCAAAGTTCTGCTACGTTATTAAAAAATAAGGACAGACAATAAGTGCACTGTTGACGTGGTACGCGGCTATACGAGCCCAGAAAAGATTACAAAAACGATTGTCTCAGTAGAAATCATATTGACATATAAAGTCCGTCTCGATCCTGGTAACCTAAAGCTCCGCTACGTTACGCAACAAGAAGGGCAAAGCCCATACGACTCACATGCTTTACACATTTTTCCTACCAAAATACATGTGACCTTGACCCAAGGTCAAGGTCATCCAAGGTCATGCAACACAAAGCTGTTAATTCAAGACATAGGAAGTACAATGGTGCTTATTGGCTCTTTCTACCATGAGATATGGTCACTTTTAGTGGTTCACTACCTTATTTTGGTCACATTTCATCAGGGTCAAAGTGACCTTGACCTTGATCATATGTGACCAAATGTGTCTCATGATGAAAGCATAACATGTGCCCCACATAATTTTTAAGTTTGAAACAGTTATCTTCCATAGTTCAGGGTCAAGGTCACTTCAAAATATGTATACAATCCAACTTTGAAGAGCTCCTGTGACCTTGACCTTGAAGCAAGGTAAACCAAACTGGTATCAAAAGATGGGGCTTACTTTGCCCTATATATCATATATAGGTGAGGTATTGAATCTCAAAAACTTCAGAGAAAATGGGGAAAATGTGAAAAATAGCTGTTTTTAGGCAACATTTATGGCCCCTGCGACCTTGACCTTGAAGCAAGGTCAAGATGCTATGTATGGTTTTTGGGGCCTTGTCATCATACACCATCTTGCCAAATTTGGTACTGATAGACTGAATAGTGTCCAAGAAATATCCAACGTTAAAGTTTTCCGGACGGACGGACGTCCGGACGGACGGACGTCCGGGGGGGACGGACGGACGGACGACTCGGGTGAGTACAAAGACTCACTTTTGCTTCGCATGTGAGTCAAAAACAAGGCCAGACAATAAGTGCACTGTTGACGTGGTACACGGCTATACGAGCACAGAAAAATGTACAAAAACGATCGTCGCAGTGGAAATTATGTGGACATTTAAAGTCCGGTTCCATACTATATCGAACTGGAAACCTAAAGCCCGGCTACAAGGCCAGACAGAGTCTCTATAATGTTGACGCGTTACACCGCTGGATGTAGCCAGAAAAGATGTGCACACAAAAGATAGTCGCGATAGAAATCCTACTGAAATATAAAGTTCGGTTCGATTCTAATATCTAATTGAAATTTATTTTTTCATCCTCTCTTCTCTTCCCCAGACGCTTGTATGCTCTCGTGCCGCCCCAGCACTCACTGCAACATCCACCCCTGAACTTCGATCCGCCGCCAGACTTGTTTTTTGCGCTTTCTGAGTCAACCAGTGTTGGTCAGACACCTGGGCACCCTCACAATCGCATTCGTGAATTTACAGACACTCCAGGGAAGGATGTCAGGTCGCTGAGGTGGGCTACCCTCTGAAGATGACACTGCACTGCTGCTGAGTCACTTCGACGGTGTTCAGTATTGGACCTGTTCCTGGCCAGGGACACAGGCACCGCTACCGACTAAGCCTCCTACTGACGACATTGACTGTTAAGTCGCGGAGCCAGACTGAGTGAGCGTCTCCTCAGAGAGCAGACCGCCACTGCGTCCTTCCGACAATCAGTGCACTGTTGACGTGTTACACGGCTACACGTGCCCAGAAAAGATGTACAAAAACAAATGTTGCAGTAGAAATCATATTGACATATATAAAGTCCGGTTCGATCCTGGTAACCTAAAGCTCCGCTGCGTTCACAAAAACAAGGCTAGGCAGTATCCATAACGTTGACGCGTTTCACCGCTGAACGTTCTCCGAAAATATGTACTATAAAGATTTTTGCGGTAGAAATCATATTGACATATCAAGTTCGGTTCGATCCTTACATCTTATTGGAAACCCAAAGTTCTGCTACGTTACGCAAAAACAAGGCCAGACAATAACTGGACTGTTGGCGTGTTACACGGCAATACGAGCCCAGAAAAAGGATTGCGAAAACGATTCTATGGTAGAAATCTTTCTGGCATATAAAGTACGGTTCAATCCCATATCTAATTGGGAACCGAAAGCTTCTGCTACGTTATACAAAAACAAGGCCAGACAATAACTGCACTGTTGACGTGGTACACGGCAACACGTGCCCAGAAAAGATGTACAAAAACGATTGTCGCGGTAGAAATCCTACTGACATATAAAGTCCGGTTCGATCTCTGGAAACCCAAAGCTCTGCTACTTTACACCAACACAAGGCTAGACAATAAGTGTACTTGTGACGTGGTACACGGCTATACGTTCCCAGAAAAGACGTACAAAAGAGTTTGTCGCGGTAGAAATCATACTGACAAATAATTTCCGGTCCGATTAGATATCTAATTGGAAACCTCATTGAAGCTCCGCTACGCTACTCAAACACAAGGCCACACAAAAAGCATAATTATTATGCACGGTGTTGACGCGTCAGCCCGCTAAACATACCCAGAAAAGAGTGAGTGAAAATAATGCCAACGTAAAAATCATACTGACATGTAGCTTGAAAACTGCATGTTATCGTGGAGAATGATTAGGTTTATTTTGGGGTGACTAGCGCCTGATTATATTGTGTGCGTGATTTTATTAGTGGGTCGTCATGTCTGGGTAAGAAAATGGACGTAACAAATTCTGGGTATTGATTGCGGGATAGTGCGTCAACACACTGCCAGCTTTGATTTCACATGTTGGGTGGAAAGAGAGGTAAAAGCAGCCCTCTATGCACTGCGCTCGTTTCCCTGATTGATGGTTGTATTTCATGCTGTTCTTTGTGTGGAGAAACCAACCACTGATCTGCATGCAGATGTTTATAGTCAGGCAGTGCGTTTTTGTGTGTGTGGCTGTGTGTGTGTGTGTGTGTGTGTGATTGTGATTGTGTGTGTGTGTGTGGCTGTGTGTGTGTGTGTGGCTGTGTGTGTGAGTGTGTGTGTGTGTGATTGTGTGTAGTTCCCCCCCCCCCCCCCCCCCCGCTGTTGTATGTGTTCTGGCGATTAGTTTGGTGATTGTTCGGAAAGAAAGGAACATGTTAATCTGTGTGTGGAAAGAACGACGCTGATTTGCATAGAGAACTCCATAGTCCAGCTCCATGTAATCTGTTGCTGTCGGTGTTCATTTGTGTTTTGGATTCATCGGTTAGAATAATTCTGCTGTCTGTCTAATTTCATAAATGTTCAGTAAAAGGGTGGTTGGTTATCGCGTTCCTGATATAACTGATTACTGATCTCAGACTTCTGTGTTCAGCCCATCAGTTCGAATCGTTTTTCGTTTCTGTGAATAGGGGTTAGGGAGGGGGTGATATTAAAGAATTCAATTCGATTTACAAGACAGATCTTCCTTTCAAAAAAAACATAAAAGTAAAAATAAATTTCGTATTAAACACACAGAATGTGGAATAACATAATAAAACATCCTTGCTGTTGTAGTTGTATTGAAAAGGTGAGTTATGAGATAACTTAACACCCCCTATTTTTTCAGGAAGGATCTTGAAGGATTTTTCTTCCTCACAGCACCTATCTAATTGATTGTACCTCAACACTTTCAGAAGCACTAAAACTCTTTCTTGCTCTCCGTTTGACCAGTCTCAAATGAAATCCTGCTGCCATAGACACTTGTCGGTCGTCTGTACACGGTTTCTCTTTCAGTCTTGGCAAACCTCAAAACGTCCGATACCAAAATATCCTCCTCGCACAAAAGAATGACTCTGATTTTGCTCCCTTGTCTGAACGCAGCAGTATAGTACGGATCGAAGACGAAACGAGTCACAAAATTCACCCGCTGTGCTTTATTAGACCTAGGCTTACATCACAGCGGTGAAACGTTTAGGTGAACGAGACTTTAAGACCTCAAAGGCCCATAACTCAGGTTAAAGGGAGGTTAGAACAAATTCAAAAACAGATAGATTGCTCTCGTTCCCAAATTCAGAATGAAAAATCAAGAATTGTAGGCTAGGTTATTGGAATGTTTAATTATTGACACATTTTTTCAACGTTTAATTATTTAATAATTGATTATTTATTAAACGTTTAATTTTTAAAGTATTTAGGTTAGAAGAGTTTTCTCTTATGAAACAGTGTTACTGAGCTCAGCTTCGTAGAAATTGTCACTGGAAATGTAGAAGCTGTTAAAAATTACGTACGTATGCAAATCATTACGTAAAAAAAGCTCGTGAATGACTGGTTATGGACAATACTAAAAGACAGAAAAGTATTGCTCTGTTATCCAACTTTTCCAGTGGATTTTTTAGCTACTGGAAATCTTCAATTTCCAGAAATGATTGCTCTCGAATATTTTCTTTTAAAAAAAAATAGAGAAAAGAACAAGTCGCGTAAGGCGAAAATACAACATTTAGTCAAGTAGCTGTCGAACTCACAGAATGAAACTGAACACAATGCAACGCAGCAAGACCGTATACTCGTAGCATCGTCAGTCCACCGCTCACGGCAAAGGCAGTGAAATTGACAAGAAGAGCGGGGTAGTACTTGCGCTGAGAAGGATAGCACGCTTTTCTGTACCTCTCTTCGTTTTAACTTTCTGAGCGTGTTTTTAATCCAAACATATCATATCTATATGTTTTTGGAATCAGGAACCGACAAGGAATAAGATGAAGGTGTTTTTAAATTGATTTGGAAAATTTAATTTTCATATTAAATTTTATATATTTAATTTTCAGAGCTTGTTTTTAATCCAAATATAACATATTTATATGTTTTTGGAATCAGCAAATGATGGAGCATAAGATGAATGTAAATTTGGATCGTTTTATAAAAAAATATTCTTTTTACAATTTTCAGTTTTTTAATGACCAAAGTCATTAAGTAATTTTTAAGCCACCCAGCTGAAATGCAATACCGAAGTCCGGGCTTCGTCGAAGATTACTTGACCAAAATTTCAACCAATTTGGTTGAAAAATGAGGGCGTGACAGTGCCGCCTTAACTTTCACGAAAAGCCGGCTATGACGTCATCAAAGACATTTATTAAAAAAAAATGAAAAAAACGTATGGGGATTTCATACCCAGGAACTCTCATGTCAAATTTCATAAAGATCGGTCCAGTAGTTTAGTCTGAATCACTCTACACACACACACAGACACACACACACACACACACACACACACACACACACACACACACACACACACACACACACACGCACGCACATACACCACGACCCTCGTCTCGATTCCCCCCTCTACGTTAAAACATTTAGTCAAAACTTGACTAAATGTAAAAATCACCGTCCAACATTATTGAACCTGTCTGTTTAATCTTGGTAGACCAATGTAGTGTCCCTATAGCTCTCGGCGTGTGTCCTTTGTACGAAATGATAATTGTTCCAGTGAGCCGTGTTTGTTGCTCCATGTGGCATAGCACCGCACAGGGTGGGATGTACACGGCACACAACGTATCTTTACTGCATAGATAAGCAGACTTATTCCCCCCTCTGCTTCTTTACCTCTGTAAACTTGTAGAGCTAGTTATTTTTCGATAATGACCCAGCAACCAAACAAATAACGAGCCAGCAACAGCCTGAATCCTCGATAGTGCAATGGGTTGAGAAGCTGTTCTGTTTTGGTACTACTTTTGCGACTGAAAAGTTCAAAACGCTCTATACGTACGAAATATACATCTCTGGAGCAAACAATACAAACATACCGCATTTAAATTAACAACTACAGGCCTGAACACATGAATCTCCATATAAAATCCACGAGTTCGGTTGTTTTCTGAATATAGATCTGCTGTGCACACACCGTTCATCACAAGCAAATTCCCAAGGCAAGTAACTCATACTCTTGCCGACAAGAGTAGTTCCCCTTCTTTTAACGCAGTTTCTTCGACAACACTGACTGCAATCCGACGGTCAGTTTTCAACAATATTTCATTTTATAAACAGATCACACGCAACCAAATGCACACATCTCATCAATTTAAACAACATAAAGCGGTTTCATACACTATTTTCCCCAAAAAACTTAACTTCATACAGTAATTAACGTTGGAACACGGGTGCAAAAGTTCGTCTGCTAGTCCCATTTGACGAAAGAACATTATCTTTAGCGATACTAAAACATAAACAGAACACACAATATCTGCCTTTACCGCCACAGCAGAATAACAGCTTATCTGTGTACTTGATTTTAGTCTAAAACAGGGAAACTGACAAGAAGTGTTAACAGAATGGAATGATTTGCACGGAACTATACAACCGCGCATTAATCGATCGCCTGCGCAGGTTGACTGGTTGAGTGATTCGGATTCGATCAAACTTTCGCACAAAAACTCCTGTTTTCTTTGAATAACTGAAGAAAGGGGGAATAAAGAGGTTACACACCTCGTCTCAGTGATTATTAAAAATAATGGTCTCAGTTCGCGGTCATGAAAAAGCTCGCTGAAGCTCGCATTTTTCATGATCCGCTAACTTCGACCATTATTTTTAATAATCACTGAGACTCGGCATGTAACCTCTACATGTCATGCAGGAAAGGTTGCTATTGCACCTCGTGTCTAGTTCAAATTCGTTCACGGTCGAAATGTGAACGACGTTTCATTTTTATGTTCATAACTTTATTGTCCCATCCCTTGGAAATTCGGGTCGCTTCCTCCCAGTGGAAGCTAGCAGCAACAGAGTTGCGCTACCCAGGTGTCTGCGTGTATAGGTGTAATTAGCCACCTGCACTTGTTTTAGAATGACCGAGGTCTTTTACGTGCCACAGTGGTGACACAGGGGTGGAACATTATACTTGTTTCAGTGAGCCTTGTTTGTTGTTTCGGTGGCTGAATTAGCACCGAACACAGAGTGGGATGAACACGGCACACAACGTATCTTTACTACATAGATAAGCAGACACGCATGTCTTTGTGAAATCGGTTCCCAGTAGAAATGTGTACGACATGATAATTGTGCCAGTGGTCGGTGTTTGTTTTGGCATGTGGCTTAGCACTGAAAAGGCAGGAATGAGTTCAAGTTCACAGCATAACTTCACTATCCGGCAATTCTTTCTTTCTTTATTTGGTGTTTAACGTCGTTTTCAACCGTTCAAGATTATATTGCGACGGCTGTCCGGCAATGCAGGTATTCATTTCAACGCAGGTTTGTCACCCAAACATATAACTATCTTTTAAATTCTGGCCTCAAAATCTTACTGAAAAAAAGTCAGTAAAAAGTGTTTGGGTATTGGACACACGAAACTCCCCATTAGTTTCTTACTTTGTACTTTAATAGATATTTCGGTCATTGTCGTGTGCTTTTTTTTGCGAATTGAAAATTAAGATGCCTGTCTTAATTACTTCAGAGAGGCAAACAATTAGTAAATGCGAAATTGTCTCAGGTATATCATCTACACTAAAAACCGTTGTCAAAAATGACACCGCGGTTCAAAATAACCGGGTCGTCAGTGTGTGAATGGAATGTTCTCCACCTCCTCTCTGCGCAAGGCTAAATATGGAAAGAAACGGTTTTCTCTTTGAATTTGCACCACCAAAAATACTAATAAAAGTTTGAGTTTGCCGACACCAATCTTTTCTTTACGACCTCAAAAAGACACTTGACAATAAGTTCGTCTTCAGGATACAGTTTTCAAATTTCACTCAAAAGACTAAAATCATGTCGTGCTGTAAAATTCTACCACCACAAAACTTTCCTCGCTTGTTCTTTACATGCGCCAGAAAGTCTTTCCGTCCCCAGTACAGAGAATTTCACAATGGTGTCGACGAAAGAAGAACACGCGTGTATCGATTCTAGGGGGTCAGCAGGGGAGGTAATTATAATATTGTAATCTTGCACCAGCTCACGCAATAATGACCCTCGTTAGCCTACCGCCGAGACCGGGGTTGTGTGAGTGCAATCAATACACGATGTTCGGAAATCACTTTTTAAGGAGTATTTTCCAGTTTATGATTGCAGGTGGTGTGTCTAAAATACAGCACCGTAGATGTCTCTTTGGCTTTTCAAGGTTAACTTCACCAGAAATGCTTTCTCCAAAATGTCTTCTTCGCTACAATATCTTTTGACGCGGTACATATTTATATACTCAATCAATCAATATCAATATATATTGATATCAAATATACTACATGCAATGGACGAACTCCGGAAATAACTCTGTCTCTCTGGTTTGCCTATGGGTTGTGAAAGAGTTAATACCCTTGCTTTTAAAGAGTCAAACTTTCCCCGCTGACATTATAGGCCCGGCAAGGGGTGTGTCTGAAAGACGGCAAGGGGTGTGTCTGAAAGACGGCAAGGGGTGTGTCTGAAAGACGGCAAGGGGTGTGTCTGAAACACAGCAAGGGGTGTGTCTGAAAGACGGCAAGGGGTGTGTCTGAAACACGGCACGGGGTGTGTCTGAAACATGTGGAGCACGCGTTGTGCGCTCGCCTCGCGAACAGCAAGTGTATTCACTCTTTTACAACCCATTTAAACCTGACAGAGGTATTTCCGTAATTCGTCAATTGCACGTACTTTCATTTCTCTACCATTTTACTTTCTAGCGTTATTCTTTATTCAAGTTATCAGCCGGACTAGCAGGCAAAGGATAGAATCAACAAAAATCTATCAAAATGCACATGAGGATTAGCAGTTCTAGGCGAACACGAACACTCAGCCCCGGCTTAAGTCGATAGATAAATATTCACTACTTACATCCAGCTTGTTTCAGTTCATTGGGTTCTCTAAAAACTCCACTTCACCACATAGCCTAAAAAGTCAATAAAACGCCATCAAAATGCTAAAATCAAGTACGGCAATGCCTTGGCATAATAACCTGGCTGTTGCTATTTGTATTGAATGTTAGGTAGACTTCACCGTATCAAAATGACCCCAGGGATAATTTTCCGGTTGCGTAAACGACAGGTGTCAGTGTGGGTACCTTGTTAAAAGGACGTCCAAGCTCATTATTTTATTTTCGATGCGTAAAAAAAAAAGTGCAGCAGAAAATGACATGATGGTACCGTAACCCATTATGTAAGCCGCCATGAAAGCCACCAAACATAATAACCAAGCTTATAAATGGGACAAGAACCTCCTTTCCTTTTGACTCTTACCCCAAAATCTATCGCACATCTGCATTCTGGGCAGAATCTTCTTCTTCTTCTTCTTCTTCTTCTTCTGCGTTCGTGGGCTGAAACTCCCACGTACACTCGTGTTTTTTGCACGAGTGGAATGTTACGTGTATGACCGTTTTTTACCCCGCCATTTAGGCAGCCATACGCCGTTTTCGGAGGAAGCATGCTGGGTATTTTCGTGTTTCTATAACCCACCGAACTCTGACATGGATTACAGGGTCTTTTTCGTGCGCACTTGGTCTTGTGCTTGCGTGTACACACGGGGGTGTTCCGACACCGAGGAGAGTCTGCACACAAAGTTGACTCTGAGAAATAAATCTCTCGCCGAACGTGGGGACGAACTCACGCTGACAGCGGCCAACTGGATACAAATCCAGCGCGCTACCGACTGAGCTATATCACCGCCCAGGGCAGAATCAATTCTGGTCAACGCAATGTTTACATTGGTCAAGATAACCCAGTACGAGACACACGAACAATTAAATGAACCGGGTTTGACGATTTTCTTCGTCAGTAAATACAATACTAATACAAGAAGACACAACAGAAAGAAAAACAAGTCGCGTAAGGCGAAAATACAATATTTAGTCAAGTAGCTGTCGAACTCACAGAATGAAACTGAACGCAATGCCATTTTTCAGCAAGACCGTATACTCGTAGCATCGTCAGTCCACCGCTCATGGCAAAGGCAGTGAAATTGACAAGAAGAGCGGGGTAGTAGTTGCGCTAAGAAGGATAGCACGCTTTTCTGTACCTCTCTTTGTTTTAACTTTCTGAGCGTGTTTTTAATCCAAACATATCATATGTATATGTTTTTGGAATCAGGAACCGACAAGGAATAAGATGAAAGTGTTTTTAAATTGATTTGGACAATTTAATTTTGATAATAATTTTTTTATATTTAATTTTCAGAGCTTGTTTTTAATCCGAATATAACATATTTATATGTTTTTGGAATCAGCAAATGATGGAGAATAAGATGAACGTAAATTTGGATCGTTTTATAAATTTTTATTTTTTTTTTACAATTTTCAGATTTTTAATGACCAAAGTCATTAATTAATTTGTAAGCCACCAAGCTGAAATGCAATACCGAAGTCCGGGCTTCGTCGAAGATTACTTGACCAAAATTTGAACCAATTTGGTTGAAAAATGAGGGCGTGACAGTGCCGCCTCAACTTTCACGAAAAGCCGGATATGACGTCATCAAAGACATTTATCAAAAAAATGAAAAAAACGTTCAGGGATTTCATACCCAGGAACTCTCATGTCAAATTTCATAAAGATCGGTCCAGTAGTTTAGTCTGAATCGCTCTACACACACACACACACACACACACAGACACACACACACACACACACACACATACACACACACATACACCACGACCCTCGTCTCGATTCCCCCCTCGATGTTAAAATATTTAGTCAAAACTTGACTAAATATAAAAAGAAGAGGACACACAGCAAATAACGTTATGCTAAAAAAAAAAGAACCTTCATTTATTTATTGATTCGTTTACATTGGTGTTCAAAATAAAAGTGCGTGTCAGGAATTGTCTGTTTACTTTAAAGCACTATCTTCCAAGAAAAACAGAAACAACACATTCGACTTTGAACCCAACAGGTCACACACAAGTTGTCCAAGTGGGATATCTCGTTTTTGTCGACTTCATTCCACAAATGACACCGGTGTCAACATGCAAGGTTGACTCAGCACACACCCAAAATCGGACTCTGCATTCGTGCACGGACAAGATCCTGTAATCCATGTCAGAAGTCGGTGGGTTGTAGAAACACGAAAATACCAAACGTACATCCCCCGAAAGTGGCGTACGGTTGCCTAAATGGCGGGAGGGGGGAGGGGGGAGGGCGATCATACACGTTTAAAAAAAATCCACGTGGGAGTTTCATCCCATGAACAAAGAAGAAGGACATAAATCGGTCATACTGCTGGTTGTTGGTATGTTTCCAAGTGGACGGATGCTCTCATCACATGTAAAAGCCAGAACAGATCCGTGGTGTAGGCTTTTATAATCCCTTACGCGCGAAGGTAGGTACCTTTAAGAAACCCTAGCTAGCAACACCAAGAAAGAAACCAACAAAGAATAAAAGCAAGGTAAATTAAGAAGCGAACACAGATTCCATCTAACGACATCAACGCCTCATTGGCTTTCAATCGGCGCTGCGTCACGCAACGGTACCTTCCATCATGGGTGCCAACGCCTAGATGCATGCTATACTTTGTCACTGCCGGCACGAAGCTTTGGCACTTAATGTTTGGCAAAAGAGGCTTCGCGAAGTCAACTTCGGGCTCCATTAAGGAAGGCCTTTACATTCATGGTGACCTAATGGATATTAATGAAAATCAACAAGGAGGCTGACATTTCTTCTTTTTAATTTATTACTCAGTTAGGTTGCCAATTTCTTTTTGTAAGATTGTTTTTTTCTTTCTTATTCAAGTTGTTCACTTCTTGCCAAAGGTCCTTCAACATAGAAGTCTAATAAACTACTCACAAAAAGTTAGGGAACACCCTTCATTTTCATGTGTTTTTGCAAATCGATGCTATTGTCAAAACTTTGCAAGCTACAACGCTGATCTTACACACACGCACAGAGTGGACTCCTGCCTTTGTTGTACAGGCTTGGTGTGCTGCACGTGCTACTCGGGCGTCATTGGCTGAGCGTTGAAAATTGGTGAAAAGTTGGAAAATGTTACTGTTTTATGCTGACTCACCATTTTTTCTATAGCGTGTTTCTGACAAAATGATGCACTGCACGTGGAAGCTTGATGCTTTGACTGTGAAAACTGGTCACTGGTTACTCAATAAAAGCCAGGGCCTGGGCGGACCAGGGCACAACATCACGATGGTCGGACGACAGAAGTTAAGCCTGTTGGACAGAGGAAGAGCCATAGGGTGGTTCCAAGACGGTGTTGGCGTACGGGAGATTGCCAGAAGGCTTCTGTGGTGTGGTGGCAATCTCCCGTACGCCAACACCGTATAATAATGATAATAATGACAGCTTATATAGTGCGAACCACAGTAGTCTATGTGCTCTCCGCGCTTAACATATTAACCATGCATACGAACATACTATTTAACATAACATCAAATACATATACATTCTACCGTCCTTTATTTTCTTCCTTTTGTTTTCTTCCTCTGCTTTGGAAATATCTGTAGTTTTTCTGCTACCCTTTGCAAGTGTAACCGAGTGCCGTAACACTACGATCACCTCGGGAGGCGAAGTGCAATCAAACAGGATTGAAAATGTTAGGGCTAATTTCTTAGCCCTATAAAAACTGTTATGCAAACCCGAAGGTTTCCATGAACATACAGACAATCGGAAACCACCAGACCCCATCACAAACAAAATTCTACAATCCACCGGTGTTGACTTAAAGGCCAACAACTCGGGTGCAGAGTCTGCTATGAAAGGAGCGGTAGCCTCCCCTGTCACACAAGTAAAAGAAATAGGGTGTCCTTGGTCGCAAGAAGTTTGCGGGCCATTACATGTCACGTGGAATACTGCGTTGGTTGAAGTTCACACACAGAGCCACCATGTACCTGTTGTCTTCATTCTCCAAACACTAAATCTTAACATCACCTGATGAGATTTGTGGTCTGTTTACAATTCTCGTAAAACACTGGGGGTGTGAAAATCGAATATCTTCAGAGTCAAGTCCTAGTTCTGATTCCAACTCTCAAAACATTAAATCCCAAACAGCCAAGGACGTGTGTTCCATTTGCAATTCATGGAAATCCTTCGGTACCATAAGTGTTTGTTTGTCTGTCTATTTCAAAGATCACTGGGTCGACGTACTGTAAATGTAACGGTATTGACACAGATTGTGTTCGATAATTCAAACTAAGTTTTCCTTGCTGTTTTTCTCCTTTTCTTTTTTTTCCTTTTTTTTTTATTTATTATTTTTTTTTTTATATATTTTTGTTTTTGTCTCATCTCTTTTTTCAAAAAGTGTCGCATTGATCATAATCCGCCATGAAATTTCAGGAATGTTTATGTGAGCACTTACGGTACCATAAGTTTGAAACTTGTTGTGCTCCTTCTTAATGATGTTGTTATATTATCATGTGTCTGTTTACGAATAAAATACTGTTTAAAGGAAATGTAACGTTTATTTTTGTCAACAATTAAACATTAAATCACAAACAGCTCGGGACTTCTGTTTCATTTAAATTTCATGTTAAGTCTTCGGTACCTTGAGTGTTTGTCTTTATGTCTACTTAAAAATAGTAATACTGGTACACCGGGTCGACGTACTGAAAATGTACCGTTTTGTTTTGTCAATAATTCAACGTTCCAATAACCTACACTTCTTCTGTTTTGATTCGTCGTTTGAAGTTAGTACACAAGGCCACTGTGTCCTGATTTCAAAGCTGTCTTGAGAACGCTATAAGCTTAACACAGAGGTACATTAAGGTCCTTCATCTTGCAGAAAAACTAAGTTGTTGTAAGTATTTAGTTGGCTAAACAAACGAAGGCCTTGTATAGGGCAAGAAATCAGTTAAACCCCAGTGACTCCTCGCCAATAAGAATCTATCTGATAAAAATCAAAGTAAGAATCTAAGACTGGAATGTTGGTTGTGGAATTACTTTAGCTCTGAATGCATGTGACAAGCTTTGGATGAAATGTGCAGTCTCTTAAATTTCTCTACATTTTTTTTATTGAACATAATTATCTTTCTTGTTGCTAGTTATAATACCAACGCGTAGTTCAATTATACATTTAGATATAGTCGAAAAGTTATCCAGTTTTAACAGTAAAGCATACGTTGTCATACTTTCAAAACCTACTTAAAGACACACAATGCAGCGAACATAGACTGCTGACGTTCCAATTTAAACAAAACAGTCATTCCTCCTCCTACCATCTTAGAGGAAGCAACGCCCGCAGATAAGTGATCATCTAACCTTATTACTTGTCTTTTGTGCATCTTATTCTTCCGTTTTAAAGACCAACAGATAGAAGTTCTGGGAGTATATTTTGTTTTTGTCATTAATTTAATGTCCCATAAACTCACCTTTCTTGTTATTTAAAACAATTTTGTTTTACTAAAGGCACTTCACTCCTATTCACACCAAATTCTAAAAGTTAGGATGGCAAGCTCAGCTATAGTTGTTGACGATTAAACAATATCGATGCTTTCAGCCCTTTATATGTCTCTAACGTTTTCTTTATTTGTTTGTTTGTTTGCTTTACGCCCAGCCGACCACGAAGGGCCATATCAGGGCGGTGCTGCTTTGACATATAACGTGCGCCACACACAAGACAGAAGTCGCAGCACAGGCTTCATGTCTCACCCAGTCACATTATTCTGACACCGGACCAACCAGTCCTAGCACTAACCCCATAATGCCAGACGTCAGGCGGAGCAGCCACTAGATTGCCAATTTTAAAGTCTTAGGTATGACCCGGCCGGGGTTCGAACCCACGACCTACCGATCACGGGGCGGACGCCTTACCACTAGGCCAACCGTGCCGGTTGACGTTTTCTTGATCAACTGTTGAAAAGATCCCAACGTGGAACAACGAGAACTTACAAAACGCATTTCACTGCCTTTGACACTTCCGCTGATAATAACACTTTTTCATGCTTGTTCTTTGAATTGGAAAACGGTTTGAATTTGCAAACTATCAGTAACGTTCCCCTGACCTGTCGTGAACTGCCGCTATATTGCATCACCACGTCATTTCCTGCAGAACAACCAATCATATGCGATAACCGGCAATAATTAAGTTACTCACGCATGCTTCTTCCGCTGCTGAACGTAACTGCAGAAATTGCATCAAAACCCTAAAATAACAGAAAAAGAAACCTACGTATTCTCGACTATAGATTCACTTGTCCTTGATTGACTCCCACTTCTCCCATTTTTAATTATAAAATCTCCACCAATGAAGACCTCAGACTGACTGTAGCGCACATTGTCATCTGCACTTTCACACTTTCCGTGAGGCACTTTCATCACACGTTGGACATATCTTCCACCGTACCGTCAAAATCTCAGCACTTTCTTCAGTAGGTCAAACATGTCTTACGATCTCTTCCCCACTGCGAACACGTTACGTACTTCCATAGCTCAACCCTTCCGCTCTCGGCGTAACGGGGGAAAGACCTCCAATACACTGACACAACAAAGTTGTGAAAACGTGTGCTATTTTACGCTCTCAGTGTTAATTAAGCCTGATATTATTTGGACGAAGCCGACTTCGCGAAGTCTACTTCACGAAGCTCGCTGCAAGAAGCTTTGGCGGGGATGTAGCTCAGTTGGTAGCGCGCTGGATTTGTATTCAGTTGGCCGCTGTCAGCGTGAGTTCGATCCCAGTTTCGGCGGAAATTTATTTCAGAGTCAAATTTGTGTGCAGACTCTCTTCGGTGTCCGAACTCCCCCCCCCCCCCCCCCCCTCCCCGTGTACACTACATTGGGTGTGCACGTTAAAGATCCCACGATTGACAAAAGGGTCTTTCCTGGCAAAAATTGCTTAGGCACAGTTAATAATTGTCTACCTATACCCGTGTGACTTGGAATAATAGGCCGTGAAAGGTAAATATGCGCCGAAATGGCTGCAATTACTGGCCGTATAAAATTTCATCTCACACGGCATCACTGCAGAGCGCCTAGAACTGTACCCACGGAATATGCGCGATATAAGCCTCATTGATTGATTGAATTTGCGGAATAAAGACTTCGCGAAATTTTCGCGGAGTCAACTTCGGGTTCAGTTAAGGGTAGCCTTAAATGAAAAAGATGTCCATTACAGACCACAGAGCTGTAAAACAATGTCGATACTTTGCGTTCTGAGCGTGAAGCCTGATATGTATTGGGCGAATTCCACTTTGTGAAGTCTACTGCACGAGCTCGGCTCGCTGCGAGAAGCTTTGGCACTGAATTTGCGGTATAAGGACTTTGCGAAATCTTCGCGGAGTCAACTTCGGGTTCAGTTAAGGGTAGCCTTGACGGAAAAAGACGTCCATTAATGATGACCACAGAGTTGTAAAAATGGTTACTTCTCGCTCTCGGCGTCACAAGGAGGCGTCCATTATGTACCACGAAGTTATGAAAATGTTCCTTACTTCCGACCCTCTGCGTAAATAGGAAGACGTGCATTACGTAACACAGAGTAGTAAAAACGTTAAGTACTTTCCGGACTCAGCGTAATAGAAAGACGTCCTTTTCATACCACAGACTTGTACAAACGTTCGGTACTTTGTTTCTGGTCTTAGGTAATAAGAAGACGTCCATAATGCACAGAGTTGTAAAAATTGTCGTTACTCAGTTTCCGTCATAAGCGTAATAAGTAGACGTCCCTTATACACCACAGACTTGAAAAAAAGTTCGTTACTCAGTGTCTGGCCTTATCGTAACAGGAAGACGATCATAATACACCACAGAGTTGTACAAATGTTCGTTACTCAGTTCCTGGCCTTGGCGTAATAAGAAGACGACCCATAAAACGCACACCACATTGCACATTGTATAAATGTTCGTCACTTTCCGTCCTCAGCGTAAAGGAGGAAAGACGTCAATTTCACACCACAGACTTGTACAAATATTCGTAAAAACGAACAGAGTGTTAAGTGTTGTTTGTACACGAATATCGCTTCACGCCGCAGTGAGATCTCATAGACACAATACCATTCCTCATTTCGCAGTCTCTCCCACTCCAGCCCAAATCAATCGCCACGGAAAAACACTAACTTGCCAATACTCTCCTCGGCCGATCTCACTCGCGGAAGCATTGGAGCTTTGCAATTTGCAATGAAAACATATAACACGCCACGATCGCTGTAGACTAAAGGTGGGTACAGAACAAGAAGAGATAAAAGAGTATCGGCGAGCTTCTCGCCTTGAGTGAATCGGAGACCTAATAATTTGGGTGTATTATGATTGTGAAGTAGTGTGTAGGGCCATGTCACGATAGACAAGTGATAGGTAAGGTGGTTTTAGGAAGAGTTTTAAAGGCCTTGGATGAATCCGAGACCTAATAATTCGGGTGTATTCTCATAGTGAACTAGTGTCTAGGGCCATATCACGATAGCCAAGGAATGGGTACGGGGTTTTTAGGATGGGTGAAAGGCCTTGGATGAATCCGATACCTGTTAATTTCGGTGTATTCTCATTATGGGATTGTGTGTATGACCATATCTCAATAGACAAGGAATAGGTACGGTGTTTTTATGAGGGTTGAAAGGCTTATTGATATGACCCGTTCATAATTATTTTGTGACAGCGTACGGGGACAAACTGGCTTAAATCGCAACCAACACTTGCAAGATATACGCTGTAAACTGTCGACAGGTGGATATTTATTGATGTTTGCTATTTGAGCTTTTTTGGACTTTACTAGATCTAATCTTTGTGAATACCAAATGCTTTTGCAAAATAAATTAAGAGTTTATTTTGTTAACCTCCCGTTATCCCTACCCACAAATTCTGCAAATTTCGCACCATTTGAATTAAATTACCACAAACTCTGCATTCAAAAACTTGAAACTTCCAAACTAAAAAAAATTGACTGAATCTGTTTGCTGTATGTTTTACCGCACCGTTTGTTATAGTGTATATGCAACAGTCCTATTTCATTAAGTCTAAATGTCAAATATGGACGTCGTCATGGAATTTTGGCGTTTACTCACTTTAGACAGCTTTTCAGCAGAAGGCCAAAACCGATCATTTATTTTAAATTAAATAGTGTTTGTATTTGTTCCTGGTATGGATATAAGGATAAAAGAATGTTAAATCATGTGCTGTCTATCGTATTTTAGAGAATATTTCGTGTGGACAATGATTTACTTAGTCTAAAGCACAAAAACATGAAAATCGCCAAGAATCGAGTTACATCAACATTCCAAGACGACGACAATATACCAACTTTTCCCAGGCACAACCATATTTAGACATCGGATGGCTCGTTTTAGTATTGGCATTGTAAAAGGCAGAGTGGGTGTCCACAAAGTTCTTATCAGCGACGATAGCCGTGACTTGGAGTGGGTGTTGGAACAGACTCGGCAAACCTGGGAGATATTTGAGAACACTTCAGCCTAGCTTTGGAGAAGCGAACGCTACACAGAGGAACCCCTCTTAAAAGATCACCAAACATCTGACAAAAGTAGGTCCTTGAAAAGGAAGTCATAATATGGAGGAAAATTAAATTTACAGAGGTTATGAACAAACAATCTAAAAAAGCAAGGTCTTTTTACATAAACGGGGGGAGGGGGGGGGGCTTAGAACGGGGGGTTCCACTGCATAAACTATTGTCATGGGTATAGGTATCGCACAGACTCGAACAGAAAGGTGACTCTTGAAGGTATATCTTAGAACCCGGTGGCATATATCGAGTTACCGCTCGGAAATGGCGGATGTCTGTGTGAAACCTTTGAGAAATATACTGAATACTTGACCCACTGTTGAACGTAATGAAGAAATATGGATCTAGTCTGGTATGAGAGGGGTTACAGTCAATGAAGCCTTGTATGTTGAAACAGGTGGCAGAATGTAGGTCCAATACACCAGTAACATTGCTTATTTTATCAACAGCAACAGAAAACCGCTGGGGGAAAATCGCGAGTTTTTTTTAATTTTTTTTAGATGATGAGTTCATAAGAACCTATCAAAGACATCAGCTTGGAGGCAGAAAGATTGACGGGCAGACAAAACACAAACACACACACACGCCCGCGAGGATGCACACACACACACACACACACACACACACACACACACACACACACACACACACACACACACACACACACCACCACCATCACCACCACCACCATCAACAACAACACCACCACCACCAACAACAACAAAAACACCAACAACAACAACACCAACACCAACACCAACAAACTATCCCTAGAGTGTCAGCGGAAGAATTCATAGGATGAAACGTATTATTTCACAAGAAGTAGCCTATCACGTTGAAAAACGATCGAAAGAATATTTCTTTTTATAAATATTCCACATAAAAATTCTACCCGTTCACTGAGGATGGGGACCTTCAGATTTCAGAAAAGGACATACAAAAGTCACATGGGAATATTTGTGATGAGGAAAAAACGGAAGTAGTCCAGATAGATTTCAACATATAAGCCTAGCTATTACAGTGTCTCAGTCTGTCTCGCTTGTGTCTTCCAAACGAGCTTCTGCAATTAAGTTCTGGACAATTTGTCAGATAAGTTTATTTTCTGTATAATAAGCGTTCGTCTGTCTGTCCACTTAAAAGAACGCTGGGTCGAAGATGAGTGACCGTAACGTTTTGTTTTGTCACAATTCAACGTTCCTATAAACATACCTTGCTTGGTGTTTTTACACCCCCGGTATAGGGGTGTGTATAGGTTTCGCTCGATGTGTTTGTTTGTTTGTTTGTTTGTTTGTTTGTTTGTGTTCGCATATAGATCTCAAGAATGAACGGACCGATCGTCACCAAACTTGGTGAACAGGTTCTATACATTCCTGAGACGGTCCTTACAAAAATTGGGACCAGTCAAACACACGGTTAGGGAGTTATTGGTGGATTAAAATTATACAAGGACTTATAGAGGAACATCTTAATGGTCAAAGGGAAATAACCATTCTCAGTCAGTCACTGCCACCAACTGAGAAGGTTATTTCCCTTTGACGGGGGTGTTTTTCCTACCTCGTAGGAATTTCTTGTTTTTTTGAATTTTACAACGTTGGCAGTCTATTATTTTCTTTTTGGATTTCTATTACAGTGGGATTCAGACTTCAGCAATGGAGACCCACAAACGAAAAAAGTACATGTAAACATTAATGGGAATAACAAGTCCTTATCGATTTCAACACATACCTACGATAGCTATCGATCTCCAGTAAGGATCTGTGTGCTAGGGACGATCAAGTGGCCGCGTGTCGTAGCAATTCACGCTTGGAGGGCTGTGATCGGTCACAACTGACAGCTAAATAAACAGAAGGAATTACCCCTTACGAGCTCTTAGGATGGTTTTCGCTTAAAGGGACACTATCCGCTCGCAAACGCTCCTCGCATTTCTTTTGGTTTTACTATTGTATTGTATCTGTAAGGAGTGTATTGGTGTGTGCATGTTATCCACACCAGGACAAATACCAATGGCTTTTATTGCATACGACGGAATAAATTCTTGTTCTTTTTATTTGTTGAATGTTCTTATGATCTACTCTTCACATGTACATTTTCACACACAAAAAATTCAGTTTTTGAATACTTTATCCTAAAATCTTGTTTTTATATTATTACAGTATTGCAATTAACCTTTGTTGGAACGTTTGTTATTGACAATACTTTACAATCACAAATATGTCATAATAATGAATAATACATTATTTTTAAAATACATTTTATTTTACAATAAAATAATGAATTTTGGAACGTGGGCAGTCTCTTTATTTTTGGATCTGCAAAGTTTTAACAAAATAATTTCTTTACACAATTAATATAAAAAATATAAAAGACTGCTAACGTTCCAAAATTTAGAATCAAAAACAAGAATTGTAGGATATGGGTGGGTCGACGTACTGTAGGTGTAACGTTTTGTTCAGTCAATTTCTAAACGTTCCAATAACCTAAAATTCTTGTGTGTTTTTTATTCTTGCCACAGCATTTACCTACAGTAACATGCCTACTTTTTTTCTCGCCTGAAATGCCTTCCAAAAAATCTGTAGAGGCGCTGGCAGACTTACTCTCTTTAGTCACAGTAATATAACTAACCTTTCAGCTTTTACTACAAAAAAGTGTTAACAATATAACTTCTTTCCAAAGCATTTACATACTGTAAACAGTAACATGCCTATTTTGTTCGCCTGAAATGCTTTCCAAAAAACTGTACAAGCGCTGACAGCCTTTTTCTCTTTAGTTTCAGGAAACGTGAGCCACTCAGAGGACTTGAAACCAAAGGGCTACGTCAATATTAGAAAACATGGCAATTAAGCTTTACGCTGTTGATAGATCGTTTCATGACACGTTAAAGCAAGCGCAATTAAAACAAGAGTTCTTTTAAGTAGGCCAAGGTCACAATGTTTTGTGCTTTTCAAAAGATAAAGACTTGCAGGTGGATTATTAACATCCCTACCAGTTCAACATTTGCATTAAAACCAGATTTATAAAGGCTTCTTCGTTCAAATAGTTCGATTGACTCTGACTATACATCAAAGTCGCTTGTTCTCGAGCCAATGAAAAACCCCATTATGCTGCGGATAACCTGATTAGTTTCACGACTGTAAAAGAGAAAAAATCTAATAAATCAACGTCGGCAATAAAGATCTAACAACAACGAGACTTCTATTGTGGCTTTATAAGTAAGGAGACAGATAGAAGAGACATTTCAATGCAAGGTAGGGAAAGTCGAGACTAAAAGCACATAAACGAAACAAGCAACAGGAACTGCATTGCATTATGGCCAAAGAATACCCTTTCGTACAATACTTGAGCTCCGCGGAAGGTCTTTCTGTGTTGGTGGTCCCAGGTTTATGCTCCCAGAAAAGTCTACCTACATCCCCGGTTTCCAGGGCTGAGTGAAGGGCCGGAAACACTGCGCGCAAAATGAAATCCCGCTTTGAAAGCTCTTGAAGATCAAACACATTTATTCCTTCGGCGGTTTAAAGTTAGACGATATAGAGAAGGGCTGACAAAAAGTTTACAAAGATAAATTAAATACTCGACTCCCTTGTTCAACATTATTTTTTTATTTTTAGATTTGTAAAGTGAACTCTTTAAGAAAAAAACAATAAATAAAACAAAAACTATAAAACAGAGAAAAAACCTCGCCGAATGTTTTGTTATTAAAGAATGAATGAATGAATAAGGAGATGAGAAGATACGACAAAATACAAAGACTGCCGATCGGTAGTTACTGAGTTACTGAGTTGCCAACACGATATGTCTTTTAGGAACCTACGCTAAACAAGATGGTGCCAGCTTATTCAAAGTTAACTTAGACAACGAAGGATTTGGGACGTCATCGAATTCTCTTTTTCTCTTTATTCTCTTTATTTTATTTATATAGCGCCTTATCCGAAGTTCAAAGCGCTTTATGCCGTGTGAGATGGAATTTTTTACACAATATATCACGCATTCACATCGACCAGCAAACCTCAAGCCTGTTAGGCGAATGTTCACCTTTCGCGGCCTTTATTCCAAGTCACACGGGTATTTGATGGACATTTTTATCTATGCCTATACAATTTTGCCAGGAAAGACCCTTTTGTCAATCGTGGGATCTTTAACGTGCACACCCCAATATAGTGTACACGAAGGGACCTCGGTTTTTCGTCTCATCCGAAAGACTAGCACTTGAACCCACCATCTAGGTTAGGAAAGGGGGGGAGAAAATAGCGGCCCGACCCAGGGTCGAACACGCAACCTCTCGATTCCGAGCGCAAGTGCGTTACCACTCGGCCACCCAGTCCTTATTACAGAAGGAAATGTACAGCTGGTGAACGTAGCAAATTTTGGCTCAATTTTATAGACGGAGAGGCTTGAAGAGATTAATAATACCTAATTCCGGACCCGAAATCAGACCGGAATGGTCGTAATTACGCAGAATTTAGTGTTTTCTGTTGTTTGCAACCGGATGACGCCATCGCTCATGGGTAGACAACTTCCGCAATTAACCCGAGTGAAGCCCCTTATTTTGTTTATCGTTAGGTGCATTCTTGCGACCGGTTAGGTTTTTAGCTACGCGTTCTTATCACTGAAGTGCAGGATGGAGTTTGCTCTCTTGCGTCTGCTTTCGCTGATCACAATGTTCAATCGGGCATGTAACTAATGACAACAACAAAAGGGGCGTCACTCTGGTGCAGGGTTCACGGGAGTTGCCTGCCCCATGAGCGATAGCGACTTCCGGTTATATATATAAACATCAGAAAATAATACATTTTGCGTCATTACGACCATTCCGGTCTGATTTCGGGTCCGCAATTAGTTATTATTATTCTCTTCAAGCCTCTCCGTCTATAAAATCGAGTCAAAATGCGCTACGTTCACCAGCTGTACTTTTACTTTTGTGATATGACTATTCGATGATGTCCCAAATCCTTCGTTGTCTAGGCTAACTTGAAGCCATCTTATTAGCGTAGGTGACCTAAAAGCACGATATGTGTGCTTACCACTAAACCACCTCATTTCAAGCCACCAGAAAAGGCATGTCCACTTCAAGAAACTGAAACCCGTACAACAGGCATATGTATTTAACCCCTTCACTGCCTACCCCGTATGTAATACGTGGTCATTTTTGGTTTGTCCTACACCCATAACCGTATCTCATACGTGGGATTTGTGTCAACAACATTTCAGGACATTTCTGAAAACTAAATGGGAGGTAACCACTGTCCAAGTACTTGTAGGGGTTCTAAACACAGTTCTTTCCCATAGACCGTTCGGATAATGCTGTTATACTGTGGCAGTGAAGGGGTTAAACATGACCTCAACAAAATACGGTTTTTTTCCCATTCGAATCCATGTCATCAATGCTACTTACGGAGGTCTGAGAAACAAAGGGAAATACGCGCTCTAAGTGCATTTTGTTTGTTTGTTTGTTTGCCATATCAGGGCGGTGCTGCTTTGACATATAACGTGCGCCACACACAAGACAGAAGTCGCAGCACAGGCTTCATGTCTCACCCAGTCACATTATTCTGACACCGGACCAACCAGTCCTAGCACTAACCCCATAATGCCAGACGCCAGGCGGAGCAGCCACTAGATTGCCAATTTTAAAGTCTTAGGTATGACCCGGCCGGGGTTCGAACCCACGACCTCCCGATCACGGGGCGGACGCCTTACCACTAGGCCACCGTGCCGGTCTCCAAGTGCATACGGCATGTGCAATAGAGTAATACGTCAGAGCGAAGCGGAAGCGATCTCCTGGCCTCTCAGAGACTAAGAAGCATTGACATGAACAAGCCGACTTACATCCTCAACTTAAATGCATTTAGAGAGCTTGTTTCCTTTTGTTTCTCAGATTGTCCTGCCTCAATTCGTTTCCATACATACACAAGTACAGTAGCGAAAATTTGTTTTCATTCGATTAATCCGAACAGACAAAAGGCAACGACAGATAAACAAACACGCGTATAACATTCTCACTGAAATTCTATACTGCAACAAAATCTGGATCAGATAAGGGTTTGATCTTAAAATGCCAAAAATCCCTCCCAAAGTCTCTGCAAAAACCATAAACATTACACAACCTGGCTCAGACAAGAGGGTTGGACATTAAAGATTTAGTATTGTTAGCTTCCCATTTCAAGCACCTGTTTGTGAACCTCTTCATACGAGAGACAAGACGGCGCGTGTACAGTAATACAAAGTCAAACAATGCGTGTGTACTGCCGGTGTGGTCTAGCTAATATTTGGTCAGCAGTGACCACTGACACGATCTAGAGACCCCCCCCCCCTTTCCCACCACCTCTCTCCCTCTCCCTCTCTCTCTCTCTCTCAGTCTCTCTCTCTCTCTCTGTCTCTTTCTCTCTCTGTCTCTCTGTCTCTCTGTCTCTCTCTCTGTCTATCTGTCTCTCTGTCTGTCTGCCTGTCTCTCCCTCTCCCTCTCTCTCTCTCTAATACCCTTAAATACGCGCAAATACGCGAACATTTTTATGCGAACACGTGACACACACACACACACACACACACACACACAAACGCACATCCACACCCAAACACCCACACACAAACTCCACCCCCCCCCCCACACACGCCCCACACACACACATCCACACATAACACATCCACACTTCCACTCCTAATCTTATCCAGCGTAGTTTGGGCGCTGCTCTGTGGTCACAGCATTGTCCAAGAGATTAAAGGACCAGACCACGCTGTTTTAAAGGTTATTAGAACCACTAACCGATGACTGAAGGTTAGAGAAATGCACCTAAAGATTCCAAAAATGTAAAGAAATTCACCGATTCGTAGCTTAATCATTGTGATTTAATTAAAAACGTTTCGCCAAATTCGTCTGCTAAACGAGACTTCGAAATGGCCGCCAGTAGACGAGAACCGGCTGTGACGTCACTTAGTGTTTGGAAACCGAAAGTTACAGCTTACGCTCAAGTGGGCGTTTGCCTAAATCGAGCATCAACAGCACGCCGAAGGAATGCGCACGGCTGCTGATAGCTATGAAGTATAGAAAAAAGGTTCAGGCATCAGTTGTCACCTTTTTCCGATGGGCTTACAACTTCTGCAGCAAGACTGATTAACTGGAAACGGCCAACACGATGTTGTGTGTTTCGCGACACTTTCTTCCAATGCGAACGCAGTTAAGCCGGCAAGACAACCTGGCACACACAAAACAGCTGTTGCCTAACGCAGTTCCAGTTCCGACAATTGTTGACCACTCACAGGAGGTCAGAAACCGGATACCAATGTCATCAGAACGATCTGCTTTCACTAAACGCAGACGAAAGGAAGTGAGTACATGTATACTGAATGTGTTCTGTAAGGGATAGGGGTTCAGTGTCACTGGGCGTTTTTGTCAGACTGACAGTATTTGTAGTGGAATGGCATCTGTTCCTAATTTTAAGCACATGTGTTAAGATTACAGATTAAAACATATATATCTGTTACTACATGTCCGTCCCCATGCACCCACCTTAAAGTTCCCTCTCTCTCTCCCTCTTTTACACTCACCTGGGTAATCGATGAGTCTCAGGTTTAATCAGTGTCCGTCCATATACACATAGACATTCACACAAACACACACACGTTGTTATAGTTGTTATCTAATTCAGTGTTGTATTAAATAGATAAAGAAATCGTTAATACAGCAAGCTTGCATGAATAATTTGCTGTTGTCCTTTTTTTCAGATCAGGTTCTGTAATACAGTAATTATAATTAATACAAGTACAAATTCATGTTTGCAGTCATACTCATAGTGTGTGAGTGTGTGTGTGTGTGTGTGTGTGTGTGTGTGTGTGTGTGTGTGTGTGTGTGTGTGTGTGTGTGTGTGTGTGAAAAGCACTTTGATACTTAAAACATCTGTGTTATTTGATTTTATTACAAAACTGCAGTCAGAATATTAAGCAGACCTATTCCAACAATACATTTTGATCAGCAGTAAATGTAATGTCAAATTATGAACAACAATCATGTGAGCAGATATATCTAACAGAAACAAATAGTCTAGCAAAATAATACAACCAAGTACATGTGTGGACATCATCATCCACATAAAAAAAATTGATTGTAGGAAGAGCACTCTGTGTTATTACCACTGCTTCAGTCAAACTGCCAGTTCAACTTTATCTCTGTGGGTTGTTTTTTTCTCTCAGAGTAACATGGGGAAAAAAAAACCTTTAAAAAACTTGCATGCTACAGAGCTGGATTGTTTCTAGTGATCATGCAGCATGATTTATCCGCATAGAAAACTACTGAAACACCTAAACAGAAATAACAATGTCTACAGAAAAAAACCACTGTTTGATTGCTGTCTGTAGTACTCCTCTTGCTAACAGTGGCATTAAAATAATTAAAACTAAGCTATGCTCTCTTGGGGGGGAAAAAGTGCTCTAAGTACTTTTTGTGTCTACATAGGCAAAACAAAACTATGCAATGTTTCAGATTTCCTGACCCACCCTATGTTTTTCCTCCTTATCCTGGACTATTTTGGACTCTTACAAAAATGTAGGCTACTTCAAAAATGACAAATTTTAATTTTGCAGGCTTACAAGGAAATTGACTCTTCTCTTACAACCAGAATACACCATGATTTCAAGCAAATAAAAAACTACATGCACCTGAGAAAAAAAAAAACTTTAATTCAAGAAGTTAGACCTCCTAACCCCAGCTTTTCAATTCAATTCAATACGTTGTTGATGTTGATTATGGAGCTTAACGTCCTCCCAGGTAACTAGGGACCTATATTGGGGCATGATTTTTTATACAATGTTAAAAGTGTAGGGTGTAATGGGGGGGAGGGGGACTGGAGGGTGACGGGGTGTAGTCGCTAATAAATTTAAAGGTGCG
>NC_090255.1:9074841-9092341 GCF_037325665.1 Littorina saxatilis | reverse complement strand
TCAAATATCTTAAAATTACGGTGTGATTCCCCAATCGAGATTACCTTTTGCGTTAGAACATTGGGACACTTCAACAAAATCTGTATAAAGTTACTAAAATTCGAAAGGCCAAAGACATCATATGGTGAGAAGGCCAAAAATATCGTATGATTTGTGACCCTCCACCACGAAATGAGTCGCATGTCACCTCGCGCGGTTCTGCGCTAGGCTCAATATAAGTCCGGGGAGTGTCTTGTAACAGTGTGAGGGTCACCTTAGTCACAGGCATATAACTCAAACAGTTTTCGCTCTTTTCTAAAACGGGTTTCACCACTGGATAGAGCATAAAAAACTCTTTAGGAAAATGTAAAAATATAAAAATCATGCAAAGGTGACATGCGACTCATTTTGTGGTGGAGGGTCACATTTAAGTTTCCAAAATCCAACCGAACGCTTCTAGAGTTGGGTCGGGGTGGGAGGCTTATTATAGCGATCCAAAGCCTTGTTCCCATACTCAATTGAAGATGAGAGAAAAAACAGTATAGTTAAGTTACCAGGGAAAAAACAGTATAGTTAAGTTACCAGGAAAAAACCCAGTATAGTTAAGTTACCAGGGAAAAAACAGTATAGTTAAGTTACCAGGAAAAAACCCAGTATAGTTAAGTTACCAGGAAAAAAACCAGTATAGTTAAGTTACCAGGAAAAAACCCAGTATAGTTAAGTTACCAGGAAAAAAACCAGTATAGTTAAGTTACCAGGAAAAAAACCAGTATAGTTAAGTTACCAGGGAAAAAACAGTATAGTTAAGTTACCAGGAAAAAAACCAGTATAGTTAAGTTACCAGGAAAAAAACCAGTATAGTTAAGTTACCAGGAAAAAACCCAGTATAGTTAAGTTACCAGGAAAAAACCCAGTATAGTTAAGTTACCAGGAAAAAACCCAGTATAGTTAAGTTACCAGGAAAAAAACCAGTATAGTTAAGTTACCAGGAAAAAAACCAGTATAGTTAAGTTACCAGGGAAAAAACAGTATAGTTAAGTTACCAGGAAAAAACCCAGTATAGTTAAGTTACCAGGGAAAAAAACCAGTATAGTTAAGTTACCAGGGAAAAAAACCAGTATAGTTAAGTTACCAGGAAAAAAACCAGTATAGTTAAGTTACCAGGAAAAAACCCAGTATAGTTAAGTTACCAGGGAAAAAACAGTATAGTTAAGTTACCAGGAAAAAACCCAGTATAGTTAAGTTACCAGGAAAAAAACCAGTATAGTTAAGTTACCAGGGAAAAAACAGTATAGTTAAGTTACCAGGAAAAAAACCAGTATAGTTAAGTTACCAGGAAAAAAACCAGTATAGTTAAGTTACCAGGGAAAAAAACAGTATGGTTAAGTTACCAGGGAAAAAAACAGTATAGTTAAGTTACCAGGGAAAAAAACAGTATAGTTAAGTTACCAGGGGGAAAAACAGTATAGTTAAGTTACCAGGAAAACAAGTCGCGTAAGGCGAAAATACAATATTTAGTCAAGTAGCTGTCGAACTCACAGAATGAAACTGAACGCAATGCCATTTTTCAGCAAGACCGTATACTCGTAGCATCGTCAGTCGACCGCTCATGGCAAAGGCAATGAAATTGACAAGAAGAGCGGGGTAGTAGTTGCGCTAAGAAGGATAGCACGCTTTTGTGTACCTCTCTTTGTTTTAACTTTCTGAGCGTGTTTTTAATCCAAACATATCATATCTATATGTTTTTGGAATCAGGAACCGACAAGGAATACGATGAAAGTGTTTTTAAATTGATTTGGACAATTTAATTTTGATAATAATTTTTATATATTTAATTTTCAGAGCTTGTTTTTAATCCGAATATAACATATTTATATGTTTTTGGAATCAGAAAATGATGGAGAATAAGACGAACGTAAATTTGGATCGTTTTATAAATTTTTATTTTTTTTTACAATTTTCAGATTTTTAATGACCAAAGTCATTAATTAATTTTTAAGCCACCAAGCTGAAATGCAATACCGAACCCCGGGCTTCGTCGAAGATTACTTGACCAAAATTTCAACCAATTTGGGTGAAAAATGAGGGCGTGACAGTGCCGCCTCAACTTTCACGAAAAGCCGGATATGACGTCATCAAAGACATTTATAAAAAAAATGAAAAAAAAACCGTTCGGGGATATCATACCCAGGAACTCTCATGTCAAATTTCATAAAGATCGGTCCAGTAGTTTGGTCTGAATCGCTCTACACACACACACAGACAGACAGACAGACAGACACACACACACACACACACACACACACATACACCACGACCCTCGTTTCGATTCACCCTCGATGTTAAAATATTTAGTCAAAACTTGACTAAATATAAAAACCAGCCCTTCACACCTACCGACACAAATTGTGAGAAGTGTGTAACAGCGAACAGAGTGTTTGGTCTCAGCCAAACAACAACAAATCCAGTGACCTACTCACGATCAAGGGAGGTTACTAGTGCATGACCAAATCAAGGGGAATATCACAGTGCCACCAGGACTACTCCAAGCAAGATTCTTCCAACAGATGAAAGCGGGTTCCGATCCCCTGACAAAGGGAGAATACCACGGCGAATCAAGCATGAAACGCAATCAATTTTGGGGCGGGGATGTAGCTCAGTCGGTAGCGCGCTGGATTTGTACCCAGTTGGCCGCTGTCAGCGTGAGTTCGTCCCCACGTTCGGCAAGAGATTTATTTCTCAGAGTCAACTTTGTGTGCAGACTCTCCTCGGTGTCCGAACCACCCCCGTGTGTACACGCAAGCACAAGACCAAGTGCGCACGAAACAGATCCTGTAATCCATGTCAGAGTTCGGTGGGTTATAGAAACACGAAAATACCCAGCATGCTTCCTCCGAAAACGGCGTATGGCTGCCTAAATGGCGGGGTAAAAACGGTCATACACGTAAAAGCCGTGGGAGTTTCAGCCCATGAACGAACAAACAAGCAAACAAAACAATCAATTTTGTCAAAGGGAGGTCACCACTGCCTGGCTAGAGAAAATGTCTTATCGCACTCTGCTACATTGGAAACCCCTTTTAAGACCTCCAAATATCTGAAATATTCGGGTCTTAAAAAGGAGGGAGTTTTAAAGTGGGGGTACATTTACAAACGTTATGAACAGAAGATCTGAAAATCATAGTCTTTATGTAACCGTGTGCCGAAACACTACGATCACCTCGGGAAGCGAAGTGCAATCAAACAGGATCATTGAAAATGTTAGGGGTAATTTCTTAGCGCGCAAGGATTTCAAGAACCCTTCCTTCGTATAAAAGTGTCGCGTTTTGGGCTTGGAACCGTAGCGGTTTATAACGTTCGTGTAGCCCTATAAAAACTGTTATGCAAACCCGAAGGTTTCCACGAACATACGGACAATCGGAAACCACCAGACCCCATCACAAACAGAATTCCACAATCAACCGGTGTTGACTTAAAGGCCAACAACTCGGGTGCAGAGTCTGCTGTGAAAGGAGCGGTAGCCTCCCCTGTCACATTTAAAAGGGAGAAGTCTTAAATAAAGGTTTTTGTTTTTGTTTTTTGTTTTTTTAATCAAGAATTTTACTTCATTGGTCATTGTTTGCTTACATTCATTTCACTGAAGAAGGGCGTGGCCCGAAAGTCTTTGGAACTTGGTGTTTACTGTGTTTTTTTCTAATTAAAATAAGGGGGTCTAGAAAGTGGGTTTCCACTGTACCGAAAGTAAAAGTGAGGCAAGCGAGTGCGTACTTGAAGGGCTACATAGCTCACAGCTGACATCAGCTCAGTGGTGACAGTCTTGGACAACAGAGGTCACACAACGGTCAACCGGTGTAGGATCCGGTCCGGTCCCCCCTCTGAAGTAGTCCCCCGGGGGACCAATTCGTGGCAAAAACTGCTCTATAATGGTCCCCTCTTAGACATCCAGCCTCGTTTTTCTCAGGCATTCAAGCCATTTTCAATCTATATCTTCGTCCGGTATTATGTAGTGCACAGACAGCAATCTCTTTGTTTGACTATATTTTGCAGAAAATAAAATAGATCTGATTTATAATGCCGTTCAAAAGAAAAATCACATGAAATAAAATGAATAATAAATAAATACTGATAAGAAGAAATGAAACCAGTCTCTGATTCTTTTCTTTCTTTTCTCTGAAATTGCTGGTAACATTACTAACATTGTAACAAGAAAAACGAGGCTGGATGTCTAAGGGGGGATCATTATAGAGCAGTTTTTGCCACGAATTGGTCCCCCGGGGGACTACTTCAGAGGGGGGACCGGACCGGATCCTACACCGGCATGCGAATTGGGTGAAGTCGACTGCGCGAAGTGTACTGCATGAAGCTCGCTGCGGGAAGCTTTCGTAAAACGTCTTCGCGATGTCAACGTCGAGCTCAATTAAGGTAGGCATCAACAAAATGAAAATGACTAGGCAGCCCTGAAAGTGGCGAGTATTTTACTTGCCATGGCGAGTAGAAACATGTAACTGGCGAGTAGACATGTTCCTCTACTCGCCAAATGCGAGTAAAGTTGCTGAAACAATTTGTTGGTTTGGTTGGAAAAGTTTGCTCTCTGGCTAGTCAATTTTCATAATCACTAGCCAAAGGCTAGTGCACCATTTGTTGGACTTTCAGGGCTGCTAATTGTTTGAAGGGAACCACCACCAGATGTCAATGAGGGCATACACTTTTAAAAGTCAGTCAAGTAATAATTGTTTAACAAAATTCGTGCAGACATTTTTGAGAGCATTTGCTTAAAACTTTTTTCTCCGATTTTTGATAGGGCTATTGGATGATGTCATATTTCCCGTTGGCAAAAGTTGAGGCGGCACTGTCACGGTCACAATTTTTCATCAATTGTTTTTATCGTGATCACCAATCATCTTCCCTCAATCCCAAGCAGGGATGTGCCAAGTGGACCCTAACTGATACAGGTGATATGAGGATATCGGGCACATCGCGGTCATGTGTTTTATCCTTGCAACTCTGAAGAATCAATCTGTGTAAGACAGTGTGCGTTTTCTTTTCTTTCTTTATTTGGTGTTTAACGTCGTTTTCAACCACGAAGGGTTATATCGCGACGGGGAAAGGGGAAAGATGGGATAGAGCCACTTGTCAATTGTTTCTTGTTCACAAAAGCACAAATCAAAAATTTGCTCCAGGGGCTTGCAACGTAGTACAATATATTACCTTACTGGGAGAATGCAAGTTTCCAGTACAAAGGACTTAACATTTCTTACATACTGCTTGACTAAAATCTGTACAAAAATGGACTATATTCTATACAAGAAACACTTAACAAGGGTAAAAGGAGAAACAGAATCCGTTAGTCGCCTCTTACGACATGCTGGGGAGCATCGGGTAAATTCTTTCTCGTCCCAACCAATATGGGACTCCCCCTAGCCCGCGGGGGGTTCAGTGTGCGTCATCAAGATCACCAAACGGCTGTGCTTCAAACACGTGCTGTCACCATCAGGGCTGGACCTAGGGTATGAGAAGGAGGGGGGGCTTCGCAAATGAGGGAGGGGTATAGGAACAGGCAAGGGACCCCCCCCCCCCCCCCCCCCTCATTCCTCTCAAGATCCAGCCCTGACCATGACACAAGCACACGCCCAAAACCGAAGACCCACAGAGCTTCAAACCACTCCCAAAACCACTTCCACAAAAAACACAACCACTCTGCAGCTCTGTGGGACTTTGCACACACACTACTTTACACTGCGTCTAGGGCCTTGGAGATGCAAGCCGGGCACTCGGGCCGACGTCGGTTCAGCAGCGACCTGGTTGAGGGAAGGAATGGAAGATTCAGCAGACTGTACCCGAGGCATGCTGCGCTGCTGAGCCTGCTGGCGTCGTCTGTTGAGTCGTTCCCTGGGGGGCGTGGCCAGAGCGTCGCGCACGCGCCGTTCCAGTTCCGTCTCCATCTGCTCGCGGATGCTCTGCCGCCATGTTGGTTCGTCTGCGGCTGGAACATACAATATCAAAGTTATGGTAAATGTTTGTTTTCAAGGCATATTCATAAAATATGGGGATCATATGTTTAGGGCACGGGTATGAAGAGAATAAATACTGTTCATCTCATGAGGCGAGGAAGCAGTAAGTGTTTGTTGATAGTTTTAGTGTATGAATTTGTAATTGCTGTTCAGTCTCGTATTTCAATTGATGTCGTTGATCAGTTTTTATAGATGCGTGTGTTGGGTGTGCTTGGCTGGAGTGAATGTTTCTTAACCGCAATGTCAAGACAAATTCCCAACCTTGGGCAATTAAAGATTCTGCATTCTGTATCTAATACCAAATCATATAACAGTTGATAAATCCGATGTCATTAATCCATGTAATAAGCAGCTACTTCCTGCAAAAGAATAAATTGCATGCAGAATGATGGAAGTTGTTTCTTTTAAACAGTGAAGATGACAACTGCAGACTAAAAATGGTTCCCGTTGGTGAATGGCCATTTTCTAGGCTGCGTTCCAGAAATTCTGGTGACGTGTGAGCTCGTTTGCCCATTTGGGTTCCCCACACTATATTGAGACTGAAGAGCATAGTCAGCTTCACTCCGCTTTCGTTGGGTAGGCATGCTGGGTATTTTCGTGATTCCATAACCCACCGATCGAACTCCGACATGGATTACAGGATCTTTTCCGTGCGCACTTGGTCTTGTGCTTGCGTGTACACACGAAGGGGGTTAAGTCACTAGCAGGTCTGCACATAAGTTGACCTGGGAGATCGGAAAAATCTCCACTCTTAACCCACCAGGCGGCAGCGACCGGGATTCGAACTCGATCACGACCTCCCGATTAGGAGGCCGACGTCTTACCACCACGCCACTGCGCCCGTCATGCTCAATTCAAGGAAGCTAGCTCAGTATTGCCAGCCTTTCCGGAGACAGATGGAAAGAAGCATTATGCTCATCTGTGACAATCACAAGAATTGATCAGCAGGATTTTTTTTCTAAGCTGTCAGGTTTTTCACAGTGTCAATTCTTGAAATGCCCCGCCAACGCTTTATTCTCAACGCTCTGATGGTGATTTCGCTGATTGTCAATGTTCACTCTGCACAGACAGCAACAGGGCTCTTTGTTTGTTTGCTTAACGCCCAGTCCACCACGAAGGGTGATATCAGGGCGGTGCTGCTTTGACATTTAACGTGCGCCACACACAAGACAGAAGTCGCAGCACAGGCTTCATGTCTCACCCAGTCACATTATTCTGACACCGGACCAACCAGTCCTAGCACAAACCCCATAATGCCAGACGCCAGGCGGAGCAGCCACTAGATTGCCAATTTTAAAGTCTTAGGTATGACCCGGCCGGGGTTCGAACCCACGACATCCCGCTCACTGGGCGGACGCCTTACCACTAGGCCAACCTTACCACTAGGCCAACCTTACCACTAGGCCAACCTTACCACTAGGCCAACCTTACCACTAGGCCAACCTTACCACTAGGTCAACCTTACCACTAGGCCAACCTTACCACTAGGCCAACCTTACCACTAGGCCAACCTTACCACTAGGCCACCGTGTTGCGGTGTCATCAAGGCTGTTGATTGTTAGTATGTGTACAAGTGGAGAGTGGACGGATAGTCTTATTCCACGTAAACATTCTGAGATCGTGAGCCGAATAGTGTTCACGATGAGGTCTGTGCCTTTAGAAATCGCAAGCTTCATAGAGATAGACTATTCACTCACATCTGATGGCAGAATTAGAAACACGAACCAACACGCAGACACACAGATTAGACACACACACACACACACACACACACACACACACACACACGCACGCACGCACGCACGCACGCACGCACACACACACACACACACACATACACACATACATACACACACACACACTCACACACACACGCACACACGCACACACGCACGCACGCACGCACACACACACACATACGCACACACATACGCACACACACATACACACAAACATACACAAACACACACACACGCACGCACGCGCACACACATACACACACACACACACACGCACGCACGCGCACACACATGCACACACACACATACACACACACTTACAGGGCACATACACACATACACACACACACACACTTACACACACACACACACACACACGTATGCACGCACACATACACACACACACACACACACACACACACACACACACACACACACACACACAAGCCCAACGGCATCGCAAAACCGAAACACAGACGGTACAACGCGGTAGTCGGACACACCAAGACAGTCAGACAGACGGACAGAAGTTCAAACAGCCATCAAGGACATACAAAAACGCGTGTACAGACAAACTTACGTGGGAGCTTTTTGTGTCTACTCCTACGCTTTCTCATAAGAAAATCGCCGTTCATGTTCGTTTTGCTCTCAAAATCACGAGCACAATCAAAACTCTCTCACTATAACAAACTCCAAAAAAGTCAAAGCACCAACTCGTTGCAGACAACCACACATCGCAACTCGTTACTCCAAAACCCTGAGCAAGTTACGACAACCACACATTGCACCCAAACCCTGAGCAAGTTACGACAACCACACATTGCACCCAAACCCTGAGCAAGTTACGACAATCACACATTGCACCCAAACCCTGAGCGAGTTACGACAACCACACATTGCACCCAAACCCTGAGCAAGTTACGACAACCACACATTGCACCCAAACCCTGAGCGAGTTACGACAACCACACATTGCACCCAAACCCTGAGCAAGTTACGACAACCACACATTGCACCAAAATCCCGAGCAAGTTACGACAACCACACATTGCACCCAAACCCTGAGCGAGTTACGACAACCACACATTGCACCCAAACCCTGAGCGAGTTACGACAACCACACATTGCACCAAAATCCTGAGCAAGTTACGACAACCACACATCGCACCCAAACCCTGAGCAAGTTACGACAATCACACATTGCACCCAAACCCTGAGCAAGTTACGACAATCACACATTACACCCAAACCCTGAGCAAGTTACGACAACCACACATTACACCCAAACCCTGAGCAAGTTACGACAACCACACATTACACCCAAACCCTGAGCAAGTTACGACAACCACACATTGCACCACAACCCTGAGCAAGTTACGACAACCACACATTGCACCCAAACCCTGAGCAAGTTACGACAATCACACATTGCACCCAAACCCTGAGCGAGTTACGACAACCACACATTGCACCCAAACCCTGAGCAAGTTACGACAACCACACATTGCACCAAAATCCTGAACAAGTTACGACAACCACACATTGCACCAAAATCCTGAACAAGTTACGACAACACACACACCGTGCAACTACCGGTTTATTACTAAGATTCGTACCGCTCAACACTTATTATACCCACACTGGACACCAAAGCTTCATAGTGGATAGCACTTGATCCCACACGCATGGAGACCCAAGCATAGCCAGTCCAATTTAGTAAGAGGGTGCACAACGAACGAACGTGTGTTTATGCATTAGAACAAATTCGAAGTGTCCAGCGATATTATGATTTGTGTCGACCACTTCAAATCAACACGCGAGACTTACGACCCTGTGACGTCACCAGAAAGATCAGTCTGCGCATGCGTAATTCACCGTCAAGAAAATGTCCAGTACGTCAGCTGAAAGTCCAGTGTAGCAAGTTTGGTAAGTCAAGACAAAACATTTTAATTTGGGTGGGTTTTTTATGGGGAGGAGGGGGGATTTGGTATTTACAACAACAACAAATGTTCACCTTGTACTTCCCATTTACAAGTCGTATTTTGGGGTAGAACATTTCTTTTTTGAGAGTTAAATATCTTAGCCCTTTCTCCCCGACTGCATTGGGTAAAGGTTTGAAATGAATCGTCAGTTCCAGACACTCTTTAGGGTGTAGTGTACGCTGGTAAAACATCGTTTCCACCCATGAATGTTTCATTTGTTGAAAGAAAGAAATCAAAAATCATTGCCCTTCATGGGAAGCACCCACGCTGCTCACATTTGGTAAGCATTCAACTGGAAGGGTGTGTTAAGCGCATGCAATAGCCGGGACCAGTTTGTGAGCATTTACCCAACGATTCAAAAACAAGAACAAGTACAAATATGTTATTCTCTGTCGTTACAAAACAGGAATTTGCCTAGCAATTCTGCATTTAGAACACAACAGCTCTGGATTATTTACATACACAAAAGATTTCGTAATTGTATCTGTGTATCTTTCATACTACACAAAACCAACAGTACATTAGAGTTACAATTCTGGTTTGGTTTTAAACATAACCGTTTATCCGTGACGGTCCTGTCATACAAGACAAACCCACACGACAGTTCTTGATTTGTCACAACCTTCATCACCATTTGCGTGCGATATCTCTGAACCCGTCAAACAAGACAAAACCGACACTGCACTCGAGAACGCAACAGTTCAGGATTACTTACACATATTATCACTGTATCTGTGGACCCGTCATACGAGACGAAAACAGCACTGCATTTCAGATACAAACAAATCTCGATCCGTGACAAGCATGGCCACTCTATCTGTAAAAAAAAACCGGCGAATACTGGAGGATTTCGTTACACACATAATCAATGTATCTGTTGATCCGTCCTTCATGACAAAACCAGCACTGCACTCGGGAACGCAACAGTTCAGGATTACTTACACATATCATCACTGATCTGTGGACCCGTCACACGAGACAAAACCAGCACTGCATTTCAGATACTAACACATTTGGAACCGCCACACGCAAGAACAAGCTGTCTGTTGAACAAACAGCGAATACTGGAGGATTTCGTTACACACATAATCACAGTATCTGTTGATCCGTCTTTCATGACCAAACAAACACTGCACTCATGAATGCAACATTTCAGGATTAGTTACAAACATTATCACTGCATCTGTAGACCCGCCGTACGAGACAAAGTCATACTGCACTTCAGATACAAAGTCATACTGTACTAACAAAAATGGATCATTGACACGCATGGCCACTCTATCTGTAAAACAAACGGCGAATACTGGAGGATTTCGTTACACACACAATCAATGTATCTGTTGATCCGTCCTTCAAGACAACACCAGCAGTATAGACCTACTTCACAACGCAACAATTCTAGATTCGTCACAAACATGATCACGCACGGTATCTGTGGAACAAAAGGCAGAATACTCGAGGAGTTCTTGTTCTGATTGTAACAACCTGGTTGACGGCTTTGTGTGTGTAGATTCCAAGTGTCAACACGGTTGAAGTCTCCTCGAAGCGTGGCCCATAAAATATAGGACCTATTAAAAGATCTTTAGCGCTAGCCATTGACACCCAGAAATAGATCATGATACTCGAAGACACACTAAAGAGTCGGTGTCGTACATTTGGTGGGTATGAATGAATGGGAACTTATAAATATTGCGCGGCTGCACAGACAGAGAAGCTTTTTTTGTGCATAGTCCAATGCTGAAGACGTTCTCATAGTTGGTATTAAACTGACGTTATAGGTCACCAGGACGTCTTCTCCTTTTATGTCACAATAAAAAAATAAAAAATAAATATGTTATTGGAAGGTTATATTTATAACACAACAAAACGTTCACTGATCTTCGACCCAGCGGTCTTTGAAGCGGACAGACAGACAAACAGACAGACAGACAGACAGTCAGACAGACAGACAGACAGACAGACAGACAGACAGACAGACAGACAGACAGACAGACAGACAGACAGTCAGACAGACAGACAGACAGACAGACAGTCAGACAGACAGACAGACAGACAGACAGACAGTCAGACAGACAGACAGACAGACAGACAGACAGACAGACAGACAGACAGACAGACAGACAAACAAACACAGAAAATAATCTTATCTGACAAATTGTCCAGAAGCTCGCTCGCAAGACACGAGCGAGATCAAGTTTATTATGTCTGTCGGTCTGTCTGTCTGTCTGTCTGTCTGTCTGTCTGTCTGTCTGTCTGTCTGTCTGTCTTGTCAATTTAAAAGACTTTTGGATCAAAGATCAGTGAACGTAACGTTTTGTTTTGTTGTAAATATTTTCCAATAACATACCTTTTTGATTCTGACTTTTGGAACGTTGGCGGCCTATTTGCTTTTGGATTCAATCTTATGTCTCGTCAAAACAAAGGAAAAGTTGATGCGCATCTGTCGGTCGGTCGGTCAGTCAATCAGGAACTAAGTGAATTAGTCGGCAATTTTGTCAATCAGTTTGTCAGGCAGGCAAGTAAGGATTCACCTGGTCAGTCAAAGAGTAAACCATTGGACGTTATTACAAATGGAAAAAAACAGTCACACACACAAACATGGACACACACACACACACACACACACACACACACACACACACACACACACAAACACACACACACACACACACACACACACACACACACACACACAGAAAGAACCACTAGTATTCCTCCAAACTACAAGAATCGTTTTCCCCGCCCTCGTGTGACAGAACTAAAGGATCATACACGTATAATGTCTTAAAAGATTCAATCCATTCAAGCTTTTCTTGTGTAGCAAAACCCTCCCGCTTGCCAAAACTATCTCACTACATTACAAAGTTGGAACCTCAGTCTCATTGTTCATGCCTCTTTCAAAAGTAGCAGAAACAAATCTACAAAAGAAAGTATCATACAGTTCTGATACTAACAAATATCTTCGCTTCAAAAGAGGTCACGAGAATACGACGTAGGACACAAAGGACAATATATCCACGTGTACGTGTAATGGCAAAACTTGTATTGGGAAACTGGAACAAATACAGCGTGGTGTACCAGGTAACCTTAGACAGGGACTTAGGTGCTTAGCCCTCTGTGTGTGTGTGTGTGTGTGTGTGTGTGTGTGTGTGTATGTGTGTGTATGTGTGTGAGTGTGCGTGTTAGTGTGCCTACGTGTGTGTGTGTGTGTGTGTGTGTGTGTGTGTGTGTGTGTGTGTGTGTGTGTGTGTGTGAGAGTGTGTATGTGTGTGTGAGTGTGTGGGTGAGTGTGTGTGTGTGTGTGTGTGAGTGTGCGTGTTAGTGTGCCTACGTGTGTGTGTGTGTGTGTGTATGTGTGTGTGAGTGTGCGTGTTAGTGTGCCTACGTGTGAGTGTGTGTGTGTGTGTGTGTGTGTGTGTGTGTGTGTGTGTGTGTGTGTGTGCGCGTGGGTGCGTGTGTGTGTGCGTGTGTTTGACATTCGTCCATATCGTCAACAAGAAGGCTTCTTTTCTTCTTTGTCTTACTTCTCAAAATGATAGACAAACCTGTCGGCAAACATGTGTAAACTTCAGTTCCGCAATACTTGGGATTGTCATCAGGCCGGTGAGTTACTGATGTGAAAAGTTCCCCTCACAAACAACTTGAATTCACTCAACATTGGTCTTCATGTTTAGAGTGTTGAAGAGTGACGCTTGGCATTGCGTTATGTTTACACAGTTAGTGGTACAATATTTATGCAAAGGCTAGATCGTGTAGACTCAACAGTTTCCGAGTGTATTAGTCCAAACACATAGTGGTTCACCTGTCCGCAAACAGTAGGTGTAGTTGTATCGTTTGTTAACATTGTTTTGTGTCTTTCTGATTAATTCTTTTTGTGCTATTGTCCTACAGACCTCTCTCTCTCTCTGTCTCTCTGTCTCTGTCTGTCTGTCTGCCCGTCTCTGCCTGCTTGTCTGTCTGTCTGTCTGTCTGCCTCAATCTCTCTCTCAGTCTCTCTCTCTCTCTCTCTCAGTCTCTCTCTCTCTCTCTCTCTCTCTCTCTCTCTCTCTCTCTCTCTCTCTCTCTCTCTCTCTCTCTCTCTCTCTCTCTCTCTCTCTCTCTCTCTCGCCTGTCTGTCTATCTCTCCCTCTTTGTCTCTCTCTCCCTCTCTCTCTCTCTCTCTCTCTCTCTCTCTCTCTCGTCTGTCTGTCTATCTCTCCCTCTTTGTCTCTCTCTCTCTCTCTCTCTCTCTCTCTCTCTCCCTCTCTGTCTCTGTCTCTCTGTTTCTTCCTCTCTCTCTCTCTCTCTGCCTTCTGTCTCCCTCCGACAACAACAACAACATCACGCACCCCCCGTATCAACCATCATCATCTCCTAAGTACAAACAGTTCCCCACCCAAATCCCCATCCATCGCAAACCCAACCCATACCACCACCCCGCACCTAAACTTCCCAAGGCAAAACTTTCATACTTACTGTCTATATTAGAATCCAGGATAGCGCCTCCGCCTTGAAGTTGCAGAAAAATGACTGCCGACACAAGGGTGAAGTACTAACGACTCTCTGCTTTACTGTTTGTTAGGCCAAAAAAAATAGGTCTGTTTACGGTAACATAGGCCCAAAAAATAGGGTCTGTAGGTCGGGATTTTTTTTTTTTTTCTCCAAAAAACCATATTTTTACGTTATTTTTGCCAAAAAAACAATATTTTTTTTTTTTCCCCAAATGCCAAAAAAAAGTCTAGGGTCGCGCGAAAAAACTAGGGTCGGTCGGGTTACCGTAAACAGACCTATTTTTTTTGTTGGCCTTAATAGTTTTCTCTTTCCTTAAAGGCGTGAACCGTCATGTTTTCCTCGGGTTGATTCACAGGGGTTGAATCGTGAAGTTGTAACTCACTTCTATCGGAGGTCTTCAGACTGTTGTCCAAAACATGACGTCTAACTTTTCTTAGAATAAAAAAAAATCTTGGCAGATGTTGATTCTTGGTGTCTAGCTCAATCACAGTTGATGTCTGCAGAAGAGTTGTCTTTGTTACTCCATAAACTTTACAGTTTCTGGTAGTTTCTTCTCTCACATTTCTTCGCAGACTTTCAGTCTTGCCGTCTAATCCGAAATAGGCTTCTGCCTTGTTGGTATCATTCTTCTTCTTCTTCTTCTTCGTTCATGGGCTTAGACTCCCACGTTCACTCATGTTTTTAGCACGAGTGGATTTTTACGTGTATGACCGTTTTTACCCCGCCCTTTAGGCAGCCATACGCCGCTTTCGGAGGAAGCATGCTGGGTATTTTCGTGTTTCTATAACCCACCGAACTCTGACATGGATTACAGGATCTTTTTCGTGCGCACTTGGTCTTGTGCTTGCGTGTGCACACGAAGGGGGTTAAGTCACTAGCAGGTCTGCACATAAGTTGACCTGGGAGATCGGAAACATCTCCACCATAAACCCACCAGGCGGCAGCGACCGGGATTCGAACTCACGACCTCCCGATTAGGAGGCCGACGTCTTATCATCACGCCACTGCGCCCGTCGTTGGTATCATTCGAAGATGACGACTCCTTTTTGTTTGGCACAACTCAGCTATAGTAGTCTGCAGAATGTCAAAGTTGTAAAGAAACGTCTTGGAGCGATTGAGATGACCGAATCAGATGAAACAGAATAATTTCCTCCAACTGACGAAGGACAAATCTTGCAATGTTTGGTCATAGACTTGTCAATCAGCTCCTTAGGGCATAATATAAAATAATTATACTCTGTTCTGTTGCCTTTTGTATTATAAAGGTGCATGAGTCTGCTGCAATGTATACGGCTTGTTTAAACGTCTACTTTACACAAACAAAACTTTTTCAAATATCAACAGATATAAGCCTAAATAAGCAAGAAAATGGCTTGAAACTGTTTGTAAAAACATTCTCTCTCTCTCTCTCTCTCTCTCTCTCTCTCTCTCTCTCTCTCTCTCTCTCTCTCTCTCGTTTGCCAAAATAGTCTCACAATTCTTTCTTCCAAAGCCTAACTTTAAAACACGAATCTTAACGATCTACAAATCGAAATGTCCGCATGTCCTAGAAAGACGAAACTGACAACTATGACCTGCAAATCTTGTTTAACAACATTGCCACCACCTTCAGGTCTTGTCTTCCGATCAAGATCACACATTTTCACTGGCGCGTGATACTGAATAATTACAGCCCCTTTTATTCACAGATCATGCGAGACCGAAGGAGCGGATCCTTACTTTGTTTCTAGACAACACTGCCAAAAAAGATTTCAAAATACAGATTGTAATGGCTTTTAAACGTATCATCGCCGTTTCAGTCAATACAAAGGGCACGTGAAATAGTAATAATCGATTTCTCCCTCCGCTTAGACTTAAACCCTCAATGTAAACAGATTGTAAATTAAGCTTGTCATGCCCTATTGCTATACAAGTATGCAGGATTTTTTTGTGTTTGGAAAAAAAAATGACTAAGTCGTTTAAACCGAGCTAAACCGTTAACAGCTAAAAGTTGTTTGTTTCCTACATCATTAGAAACGTTACGCTCCCAATGTTTGGTTGGATGCAGTTTTCACACCTAAACAAAACATCACTTCATCTCATGGCAGCTAAGCCAATGACAAACTGTGTGGAAGCTCCCCAACAGACTTTCACAGGAGGCAAACTCTCCTTGCTAATAACAACACAAAGCAAGAAATCTCCAATCACACAATAACCTGAAGACACCTCAAAACCTTCCTCAACACATTATCAGTACATATATCACAAACAGGGAAAATCCTCCACCATAAAATGAAGATTTGTGACCCTCCACCACGAAATGAGTCGCATGTCACCTTTGCATGATTTTCATATTTTTACATTACAGTTTGTTATGCTCTATCCAGTGGTGAAACCCGTTTTAGAAAAGAGCGAAAACTGTTTGAGTTATAAGCCTGTGACTAAGGTGACCCTCACACTGTCACCAGACACTCCCCGGACTTATATTAAGCCTAGCGCAGAACCGCGCGAGGTGACATGCGACTCATTTCGTGGTGGAGGGTCACATTTACACTCCGCCTTTACACCTACACACAAAGTCCACCTCGACACCACACGTACACCACAATGCACCGGTTCCGTAGGTCACATCGTAGCACTGTCCACCCTCTGGACACACACAGAAGCTATTTCCCGTCTGTCCGAGCCTCTATGGCCCTCTTGACCATCGATCGAAAATCGAGGAATCATGTACCATTCATTCATTCATAGCACTGAAAAAGGCCCGGTGTTTTCAGTTCCACCGGTAAGTGGTAGACAGGTGAGAAAAGGGTGAGGGGAAGGGTGGAGGCGGGAGTTGGGGGGGGGGGGGGGTGGCAGAACAGGTGGGTCCCTAATCCGCCGTTTAGTCCCTCACCTGGTTCGGTAGTACCGATACATTGGTGCCAGGCCGCAAATAGAATATGTACCGTACTGTCTCTGGTCTGTGGGTGTATGTGTGTGACTGTATGTCTGTGATCGTTTGAGTACCCCCCGCGGGTTAGGGGGAAGAATTTAACTGATGCTCCCCAGCATGTCGTAAGAGGCGACTAACGGATTCTGTTTCTCTTTTTACCCTTGTTAAGTGTTTCTTGTATAGAATATAGTCAATTTTTGTAAAGATTTTAGTCAAGTCCTTTGTGCTGGAAACTTGCATTCTCCCAGTAAGGTCATATATTGTACTACGTTGCAAGCCCCTGGAGCAAATTTTTGATTTGTGCTTTTGTGAACAAGAAACAATTGACAAGTGGCTCTATCCCATCCCCCCCCTTTCCCCGTCGCGATATAACTGAGATGACTGAGA
>NC_090255.1:9047910-9067910 GCF_037325665.1 Littorina saxatilis | reverse complement strand
TGATTTACATGCACAAAATATTCATAAACGAAGGCACCAAGAACAAAACAAACGAGCAACCAGCAAGTATTATTCAGATCCCTCCAGCCTTGTACGCTTGGAGACATACTGAACATCAACACCCCTGCTTGCCTTCTTTTCAGAGTGGGAATGTGTTTGTGCTGAATGAATTCCGCAACTGACATCTATGCCAATCATAGACGATATTCATTTGGGAGTGACAACAGAGATACAGAATTGTGGACAGCGCCAACGAGAGACTTCGAGAGAGAAATGGCCACTCTGGTTCATTGTTGTTATGTCCACCATTATGAAAATGTGTGTAATTTAGTATTGTTCTGGTCACGTGATATAAGCATTTGCTTGAGTGCGTGTCCTAGCTGTATGTTTTGAACTGTTCATGCGAAGAGATTCTGATTAAATTTTGTTTAAACCAAATGGCCACACACATGACCGTCACTCACAGACGAACAAATGAATCAGAGACCCAGAAAGAAATCAAACTAAACCTACCTAGAATTTCAAACAGAATGAGGCAGAGTGATGAAATAACCAAAGGGAAGTAATCGCTCTTAATGCATACGACATGTGTAATAGAGTAAGCGAGAGTTGTACGGAACCTTTTCTCCTGGCACCTGAGAGAATAACAAGCATTGAAATGAACAAGCGACTTTCATCCTCAAAAAAGGATGATCACCGCAAGCTCATATGCTCATCATTCTCTAAGGCACTCCAACTAACACCTACGTACACAGCGATTACTTCCCTTTGGTTATTTGATAAACCTACCTACCCAAACAAGCGACCCGCAAGTAGTAGAGTCTACGCTGACCCTATACCTCAGTAACCCTGTGAGAATGGTTTCTATTATTTCTAGTCCTTGTGTGAACTCAGCTGGATGGCACTCGAATATTTTCCCGTTACGAGCCAAGGTCTCCCAATCAACGAGCATGTTCGGATAATGGAGAGCTTCAAATGACGACGACTGTTGCTATGCAAATCACGACGACTGTTGCTATGCAAATGTAAAAGGAGACACGGTAAATTATTTTAATGGAGCCCTGTGAGAATTAAAAACAAAACAAAGCAAGAAATGTTTAACTTATTGGAACGATTAATCAAGGGTAAAACGTAAATATTCACATGAACTTTGACCTATCGGCTGGACGGGCGTAGTGGCGTGGTGGTAAGACGTCGGCCTCCTAATCGGGAGGTCGTGAGTTCGAATCCCGGTCGCTTCCGCCTGGTGGGTTAAGAGTGGAGATTTTTCCGATCTCCCAGGTCAACTTATGTGCAGACCTGCTAGTGACTTAACCCCCTTCGTGTGTACACGCAAGCACAAGACCAAGTGCGCACGAAAAAGATCCTGTAATCCATGTCAGAGTTCGGTGGGTTATAGAAACACGAAAATACCCAGCATGCTTCCCCCGAAAGCGGCGTATGGCTGCCTAAATGGCGGGGTAAAAACGGCCATACACGTACAATTCCACTCGTGCAAAAACACGAGTGTACGTGGGAGTTTCAGCCCACGAACGCAAAAGAAGAAGAAGACCTATCGGCTAAACAAGCAGCAGACTAAAATTAATCATAACTGACACTGTGACTTATCCTAGATGGAATCAAAAAAACAAAAAAGGTAAGTTATTTGGAACTTGTTATTGACCAAATTACGTTACAATCACAAATATATCGACCCAACGGTCATACAATCATTCATTCGCTCGGTTTCCTGGCGAGCGGGCGAAAACTGATTCCATCAAGATCAGTTTTTTTGTGAATATTTGTTTGTCTGTTCCCTTAAAAGACCGTTGGGTCGATATATTTGTGATTGTAACGTAATTTTGTCAATAACAACGTCCTATAGATGGGTTGTTGCTACAAAAATGGACGAAGGCTACCCTTTTTACATTTAGTCAAGTTTTGACTAAATGTTTTAACATAGAGGGGGGAATCGAGACGAGGGTCGTGGTGTATGTGTGTCTGTCTGTCTGTCTGTCTGTCTGTCTGTCTGTGTGTGTGTGTAGAGCGATTCAGACTTTCGATAAATACCTTTAATGACGTCATATCCGGCTTTTTGTAAAAGTTGATTGAAATTTTGGCAAAGCAATCTTCGACGAAGCCCGGGGTTTGGTATTGCATTTCAGCTTGGTGGCTTAAAAACTAATGCGTGAGTTTGGTCATTAAAAATCGGAAACTTGTAATTAAAATCATTTTTTTATTAAACGATCCAAAAATAATTTCATCTTATTCTTCGTCATTTTCTGATTCCAAAAACATATACATATGTTATATTTGGATTAAAAACAAGCTCTGAAAATTAAAAATATAAAAATTATGATCAAAATTAAATTTCCGAAATCGTTTTAAAAACTATTTCATCTTATTCCTTGTCGGTTCCTGATTCCAAAAACATATAGATATGATATGTTTGGATTAAAAACACGCTCAGAAAGTTAAAACGAAGAGAGGTACAGTAAAGCGTGCTATGAAGCACAGCGCAATCGCTACCGTGCCAAACAGGCTCGTCACTTTCACTGCCTTTTGCACTAGCGGCGGACTACGTTCAGTTCCGCCCTAATATGGCCCTTTGTGGTCGGCTGGGCGTTAAGCAAACAAACAAACAAACAAACGTTCAGTTTGATTCTGTGAGTTCCACAGCTTGACTAAATGTAGTAATTTCGCCTTACGCGACTTGTTGTATTTTGTTTTTCCTGCATGCGCATGTTATTGTTTTGTAAGCACTGTCTGCCTTAACAACAAACCCCCACCCCCCCCCCCCCCCTCCCTAACCCCGAAAAAAGAGACTATCTCGTGTCAAATGTCATATTACGGTGAGAATTGCAAAATACGTACGAGAATATACTAAACAAAACTAAACCTAAATATAATCAAACATAATACATTTAAAATAACAGGCATACCCTTACTTACAGTCAAATGTTTGTTAAGAACCACCATTATAATATCGTAACCTTACCGTTAGCATATACTATATATATGGGACACGAATTAAATCAATCAAATAATAGCGGGATTAACGATACTTACTCAAGGTTCATAAATCAAACACTTTCCTGTCATATTCATTTACAAATACCGACGGAGCTCTCAATGTCACTTCACGTGGAACTAGCGTTTACTGAACGCACAGAGGCAACAGGAAAAGAGCTGAAACGAGAAGAGAAGGGGGAAAAAAGAAGAAAAAAAGAGAACAAATTTTAAAGAAGGTAGAAAACCAAAAACAAATCGACTGCCAATTGAACGTTCCAACAACATACCTTTCTTAGCTTGGTATTTTTTATTATAAAAGAAAGTAAAAGAAAAAATGCAGTCCCTGCTTTAAATTCCTACCCTAAGTAAAAGTAAACACATTACAATTCAATTAACCTTTAGGCTACTTTTTGCTCGACTTTTTTTCAGGCGAGAATTTAGCCTTCCATTCTGCTATGGCCTCTTCAGTCTGCGAGCGTTTCGCTCTGAAAGCAGTATCCTTGGCATTCGATGTCATTAATCCAACAAATAAGGGCACAAATTTGTGGGGCACATTTCCAGTTTGTGGACTACAAAAATAAGCCCACAAATTTGTGGGGCACATTTCCAGTTTGTGGACCACAAAATGAAGGCCAAAACAAAATGTGGGGCACAAAATGTGCGCCATAGAAATAAAGCCAAATAAAAGTAGTCCTTAAATAAAATATGAAGCAAGTTTTTGTGGACCATAAAATTTGATTGATCACTTTCCCAAGAAGTCGGTTTTAAGACACAATAAAACGCTCTTCCTTAGTGGAGTACATGAATAGTAGTGTTGACGAAAAAACATGGCGGCCGTCGTTCGTGACTGACATTGGAAACAATCTAATATTTGGCAGTTCAACACGTCCACCAGAGAAATATATCGACAAAGAAGTTGAAACACTGACTGCCCTGCTGAAGGAATGCACTCGGGATGTGAACGGTACAGAAGGGGCTCCGCTGACATATGTAACTTCAGCAGGACCGATGACGCACTGCAGCTTATCCCAGCCCGCTACACGTTGCATGAAAGGAAAACAGGCTAAGTACTCGTCATAATCCCCATCGCGGCATAAATAATAGGCAGTGCGTCGTCTGTGCCGCTGAAACTGCGCAGGTATATTCTGCCCTTAATGATCAAACTGTAACGTACGAAAGTCAGCTTCGTGCGTCTTTGTTTCTTGACCAAATACTCCTGATTTTAGAACCGTTGTGTTCATAAGACTCTGCGCTTGGCTTTTAAGAATGTATTGCATACAACCAATCCCACCCCGCAGAGAATGTATCCAGACGGTTGATTGTTGGTATATGTCCAAGTGGAGGGATGGCTTCCTCTCACAGATCTGAGATGGTGAGCCGGTGTAACACGAGAAAATTACTCCCACGAGATTTTTACTCCGGAGTAAAAATTTCGTACGAAAATGTTACTCCCTTTACGAAAAAAGTACTCCCCCATTACACGAGAAAATTACTCCCCACGACAGGTGAGTTCCGAGTAAACATTTCGTACAAAAATGTTACTCCCCAGACGAATAAATAACGAATAAATTACTTCACCCTAACACGAGCAATTTAACTTCCCATGCCAGGTGTACGAAATTTTTACTCCCTTGTCCCCTGTTAGTCTTGGTGGTGGAAGGGGTGGAAGGAGGGTAGCGCGACATTCGTTTGCGCGAGATCACATATTGGCATTATCCCTTCGCCCGCATCCCATTTTCGCGTACGAGATTTTTACTGGAAGTAAAAAAAATGGGGAGTAAAAATTTCGTGGAGGGAGTACTTTTTTCGTGCCTTGGGGAGTTCTTTTCTCGTACGAAAGGTGTACTCGGAGTAAGAATTTCGTACGAAATATTTACTCCGGAGTAAATTTTTCGTGGAGTAAAAATTTCGTGTTACACCGGTAGCGCCCTAAGGTCGCAGGTTCAAATTCGGGCCGGGACGGATACGGGTCAACTTTATGTGCAGACCCAGAGACGGAAGCCATGTCCCACCCCCGTGTCACCACAATGGCACGCAAAAGACCTCGGTCATTCTGCCATAAGTGCAGATGGCCGATACCACCTTAATACGCATACACTTGTGTATCTCATCAAAAGCCGTGAGGGAGTAAACCTCGTATCATATAACCCATATCTGGTCCTTAAGAGGCGAGGCCTGTAGGACATAAAGCATTCTCTCTTCCTAGATAGGGAGCCTAATCGTCTACACGAGAAGGACTGTGCCTTCTTTCTGCATTCTTGGGCTGAAACTCCCACGTACGCTCGTGTGTTTTGCACGAGCGGGTTTTTACGAGTATGACCATTTTTACCTCACCATAATAGGCACGCCGCTTTCGAAGAAAGGACTGTGCCGTTAAATCTGCTAGCACTTCAGTCTGAAAGCTCCATGGAAGTAAACCTGACTCAAAGAATGAGCTTTTTGTTGCACCGAGCTTTTTCTCGTGAGACCTGGACGTGAATAGGGGCCTTTGCAAACAGATCTATCAGACTGATCTTGCGAGAGGAGGACTTTTCTACGAGGGAATACAGGCTCAATAAAAACACGAGAATGTATGTCGATTAAAGGGGCATGAAATGTTTTATGTTTACGAGGAATGGTCGTTTGAGGCGAGCTGTTTTACCAGGAGATTTTAAGGAGAGAGGAAGAGAGAGGGGGAGAGAGGAAGAGAGAGGGGGAGAGAGGAAGAGAGAGGGGGAGAGAGGAAGAGAGAGGGGGAGAGAGGAAGAGAGAGGGGGAGAGAGGAAGACAATTAAGAGATAAGTCACCGTACCATTTGCCATCAATTTTTGTTTCTTCTTTGTCAACTTTAAACACCAATCGGTCGAAGTTTATGTAAATGTTTCGTTGTGTCTATAATTAAACGTTCCATAAACTTAACCTTTTTACCTTTAATAGCATGTTGGATTGTAACTACAATGTTCGTGACTATATACTAATAAGATTGATTCGCTTGCGGCTTCGTGGCAGGCAGAAGAAAAAATCAGTCAGATAAGTTTTTGTTGTTGTTTGTCTGTGCACTTAAAAGACCGTTGGGTCGATATATTTGTGAATGTATTGTTTTTTCAATAACAAAGGTTCCAACAACCTACCTTTCTTGTTTATTTATTTTGTTCGTGGTTTTAGTTGCGGTCGTAAAAAGTGACATGCGAGTAACGAGACTATCACAGTTCTTTTGACGGGTTTAATGATTAAATTAGGTGAGCGACAGGAACATTAGCACATTAGACTTTGAAAGTGTAGTAATACCTGCTTTCAGGTAGAGATATATTTCCTTCAAGAAGGACAGGTTTAATGGTTAGGCGAGCAACAAGACTATTGGCACATAACACTCTTATAGTGCAATTAGATGTACTGATCCAGAAGGATTTCGCTCAAGACAAAAATAAAGTCAAGTTATATGTGGCTGTCTATTAAGGACCAAACCTGTCTACACGATGAAACCCAATTTGAATATTGATTCAGAAAAGACAGAGACAGACAAAGAGAGACAGAGAAAGGCAGACAGAGACGGACAGACAGAGACAGACAGACAGAGACGGACAGACAGAGACAGACAGACACGGAGATCGCCTACTTCATAGTATACTAATTACCACGTTCGGTTCCTCTCCTCCCTCGAAAACGAAAACAAATCCGTAGTCGCTGTCACATCACACATACACACACCGTCTTCTCCGAGTCGATCCCAAACTGACACACTGATTTCACCGCACAAAGACAAACGGAAGTCACAAAATACTAGCACGATGACCCCAACCCAAAGTGCAAGTCACAAACTGACACACTGATTTCACCGCACAAAGTCAAATGGAAGTCACACAATACTAGCACGCTGACTGCAAACCAAAATGCAACTGATCGAGTCACAAACTGACACACTGATTTCACCGCACAAAGACAAACGGAAGTCACAAAATACTAGCACGATGACCCCAACCCAAAGTGCAAGTCACAAACTGACACACTGATTTCACCGCACAAAGTCAAATGGAAGTCACACAATACTAGCACGCTGACTGCAAACCAAAATGCAAGTCACAAACTGACACACAAATTTCACCGCACAAAGTCAAATGGAAGTCACACAATACTAGCACGCTGACTGCAAACCAAAGTGCAAGTCACAAAGTGACACACTAATTTCACCACACAAAGTCAAACGGAAGTCACAAAATACTAGCACGCCGACTGCAAACCAAAGTGCAAGTCACAAACTGACACACTAATTTTACCGCACAAAGTCAAATGGAAGTCACACAATACTAGCACGCTGACTTCAAGCCAAAATGCAGGTCACAAAATACTGGCATGTTGATCGTAAAAGGAGAAGAAGTAAAGTGATCGAATTGCTGTTTTAACCTGAGACCCATTGAGCTAGTGCGTACACACACCAGTATTGTACGCCGCGAAACGGGCTATTCATGTATGGAATAACCAATAAGAGCTTCGACAGTCTTCTTAAAGGCGCCTTCTTAACATATGTACATGCCATATCGATGTCGTCGAAGAATTTTGGCGTAACTCGATTCTTGCAGCCCTGAAAGTCCAACAAATAGTAAATTCCCCTTTGGTTAGTGATTCCGAAAGTGTACTAGCCAGAGAGCAAACTTTACTAGCCAAACCAACAATGTGTTTCAGCAACTATACTCGCATTTGGCGAGTAGATGAACATTTCTACTCGCCAGTTACATGTTTCTACTCGCCATTGCGAGTCAAATACTCGCCACTTTCAGGCCTGTCTTGACGATGTTGATGTTTTTTGTGCTTTAGACTAAGTACATCATTTTCCATTAGTAATATTCTCTTAAAAACGATTGACAATACAATACATGAGTTAACATTCTTTTATTTGTATAGCCATACCAGGAACGAATATAAACACTATTTCATAAGTTTTGTCATTCTCCTCAAAAGCTGTTTGAAACGAGTTACGCCAAAATTCCATGACGACGTCGATATAATACTTGTGTATTTATTGCGGAGTAAGATGTTGTTGCGTGTACCCCATTACTGCGCTGAACACTCACGGGGTACCTGGTACACAGAAGGTAACTGTCATCGAATTGAAACGTTTAAAGTGTACGGCCGGTTTTTAAACACCCAGCCATACAGGTCGCCGTACTCCGGCTTTGTAAGAAAAGTGTGGAGTTTGACAGCGTGAGTATAACGTGATATCTGAAGTAGCCGAAAGTTTAGCTATGCACGAAAAAAAACCAATGCTCTCAGCATTTTGCATAGCCGAAGGAATATACATCTCGCTTCCATTGGTGGCTATTATAACTATCTGTTCAGAAACTGTCGCGGCTGTTGACTACTGGTAGATATTCGACTACTCTTCGCGTATGTACAATTTAAAAAGCAATCTGTAACAATTAACTGGATCATTATCACGGAAAGTGGGGTATCTTTAACGAAAAGTGCTCCTGTTGCTTTAAAAAAAAAAATAAAAAAAAATAAAACAAATTGATCAAATAGAAAAACAAAAAAAGAAAAAAACTAGTCTTCAAGATTTGCTGGTCATACATCTGTAAATCTGAAGAGCTTGACACCTGATGCATGTAAACATTTTTTTTTATTTGCTTGTTAAGAGTCATATCGACTCGCATGGGTGAACGCGCGAGGCATTTTGCAACGTGGTATTTATTTACACAAAAAAATTTCTTCTACGCTCATGGGCTGCAACTCCGACATGCATTCGTCCTTTTTTTTATCCTGTTTTTAATTGTATTTATTCATTTATTTATTTATTTATTATCACGAGTGGGTTTTTATGTGTACAGCAGAGTTTTTTTCATCCGCTTTCTTAGGCAGCTTTATGAGTACGGACCCCCGGGTTGTCGCAGAAACAGGTAATGTGTTTAATCAACCTGCCAAACAAAGTATACCAAAAAAGCGATTACATTATATGAGGGCCCCAAAGGGTTTAAAATCGTGATCGTGATTGGCGTTTTTTGACCTTTCTGTGACCGTGATTGCCGAAATTTCCATTTCTGTGATCGTGATGGGACTTTGCCCGTGATCCGTGATGACAAAAAAATCAAGTCTCGTGATCGTGATCGTCATTATTTTGTTTTCGTGATCGTGATGGGCATTATTGCAAAGCATTTTATTTTCAACGTACATTTTTCACAGCTGTATCACTCTATGATCCTCTATTCGTCAAGGAGCCAATCCCGATTAAAGGGAAGCAACAACACATTCAGAAATATGATTTTGACAGCGATTGCTTCCCTTTAAGAGAACCAATCACACATAAAAAGAGATCCAATCAGAAGGCAAATTGCAAAAGTCTGCCAAACTTCATCCAATGGAAGGGCTTCGTGCAAAAGTTTTGAGTGCATTCAGTCAAATTCGAATTCGAAGATCAAAAATGGCGTGCAGCGGTACTGTCATCGAACTTCTCTTATATTTTGTGGATTCAAGCCAGACCAAAGCAGGCGGCGAGAATGCCTTCCTTGGTGGAAAGGTCAGGCTACGGGTCGGTCTTTCCGAAGACGAACTATCAAGGTATGTTGATCTATGTTTCTCTATGACTGTTCTGAATGTAGGCAACGATCTTGAAATTTGTTTAAGATCTTTGAGTTTGAGTGAGATCATTGACATTGTCGACATTGCCACGTCCGGCTGTCACTCGCTCAGTGTGACCTCGACTGGCTCGAGATCGAGTCTGCGTGTAGCCAAAACCGAAACTAGAAATGTGTTTTTCATCCCAGCAACGTGGACACGCTTGGCATAGATTCTAATTGTCGCTTCTTTGCATTGAGCTTGGATTTATTTTAGCGCCTGTAAACTTTAATATCAACAATGGGTTAAATTCAGAAACAATGGCAGGGAGACGTGCCAGTTTGGGTCACTTGATCCTCATGTCAAAGACGATCAAAGTCATGTTCGTTGGGGATTTTGTCAGGCATGCTACTTTTCCGGTAATTGCCGGAAATCCGAAAAAGCCGTTTTCAAAATCCGGTAAAATCAACTTTATTCCGGTGAAGTTGAAAAATTTCCGCAAAAACGATCCGTGTGAATATCGCGCAACGCGACCGGGCGCCGGTCTCAATGAAGCCAGCGCACAGAAGTGTTGTTTTCACCAGTTTGGAGGTGTGTTGAATGGTGGTGGGGGGGGGGAAGGCTAAAATGGGATTTTTAACAAGATCACAACACTATTACAGCCCTGAAAATGATGCCAAGAATGCACCTGATTGCACAGATTTTAACCGTTTTTTGAAAACAAATCAGGGGGGCATACCCCCGGACCCCCCTAGTTGGCTCGCCTGCTTCGCAGGCTCAGGCTTGTGGCTTCGCCACTGGCACTGAGCGCTTCTTTCAGATAAAACCATTTTGGGCCTGTAGCATTCCTGTTTGTTTTTCAAGGCCATGAAACCAGGCGATGGTATACCTCAAATTGTATGGCAAAGTTGAAAATAAAGAACCCATCACACATACATGTACTTTAAAGGCTTACTAACTCGCTCCCGTGTTTACGATGTGTAGTTTGCCCACAATCGATGTCAAATGCATCATAAGGCCATATAATGACGATATGTCGCAATGCGCGGACCATATACATGCATTACAGCTTGTTCTAGCCTCTGAAAAAGTGAGGATGTCAACAAAGACGCGGAGTTATTTCCCTTGCGTCAACGTTTCCTCTGTTGGCAAATCTATAAATAGGACGATCTAGATCAAAATAAAAATTCAAATATCTCAACATTTAAGGGGTCCTAGACCACAATATCTTGCAGGGAACTTAATTTAGCATGTCTCCAGCTGTTGGTAAAGCAATTAGCGTGTATAGTCATCGAGTACATATGGCTTTAATTTCAATCCACCCAATAGTTTTTGAGAAAATGGGTTTACAAGATTTAGCTCTGGAAATGTGAAATTGTGCAAGTATATATATATTCATGTGTGTGAGTGAGAGTGTGGGAGTTGAATGTGCATGAGTGGAGAGAGAGAGAGAGAGAGAGAGAGAGAGAGAGAGAGAGAGAGAGAGAGAGAGAGAGAGAGAGAGAGAGAGAGAGAGAGAGAGAGAGAGAGAGAGAGAGAGAGAAAACAATGAACACAACATTCTTGTTACTGATTACAAATCATGATATGTATTTCTATGTGTGTATGAAAGAGAATTAAAAAAATAATAATAAAAAAAGTGCAACAGTTCTCACTTTGTGTTGAATAAACAATAGATCCAGAGGAGCGAATTACTGTGTGGTTGTGTTTACTTTGACACGTGCTTTCTGTACATGCAACTTTTACCGTGACCGTGATTTGCCACTGGTGTTCGTGATCGTGAAAACAAAAATCAAGGTAACTGTGATCGTGAAAGCTAAAATTTCCCTTCCCGTGATCGTGATGATACCCCCCCTTTGGGGCCCTCTTATATATGTAGTTTTTTTGTCAGAAGGAAACGTGTCAAACGAAAATCAAATTGCATTCTATTTCGCATTGCCCGTAATTAAACGTTCCGTTTAACTTACCTTTTTTTTCTGATTCTGTCCTACGAACTATCACCGGCATATATGACGAGCTGCGGATTTCACGTCCAATAGTTTCAGATTTTTTAAGGGACATTTGTGTTTAATGCTACTCCAGACACATCAGCCACCAAAGCTTTGTGCGAGGGAATGAGAGTGAAAGACAACCTGCCACACACGTAGTACACACGCATGTTTACTGGACTTGAATATATTACGTTGCGTGAAGATGAATAAAACAAGATGGCCCCAGGTCCTAATTTGATAGTCCGTCAGTCGATGAGATAAGTCAGCGACTGCCTCGTGGACACACGCGCGCACACGCATGCACGCATGTATGCACGCGCGCGCGCGCGCACGCACGCGCGCACGCACACACACACACACACACACACACACACATAGGCACGCACGCACGCATGCACACATACACGCACGCACGCACACACACACACACACACACACGCAAACACACACACACACACTGATGCCAGTGTGAGACGATAGACACAGGTAGTCTGTTTTTGCGAGTCACGATGATATCCAGAGATTCAACACACAGGCCTTGAGCACCCTTTAGCAAACAACGTGCCTCCATTCATCTTTTGTTTTTGTATTCCCTTTAATGAAATAAAATAAAATATGAAGAGGTTCAACGTCAAGGCCCTGAACACGTCCCTTGTGCAAATAAAAAGCCTACATTCATCTCTTCTTCTTTGTTGTTGATCTAGGCGATCTGTGGCACTAAAATTAAACTTGGAGTATACATGGAATAACCTAGTTTTCTTGGTAGTTATTGATGAGACTTATAACAATATATGAACAAATTGTGAATACTAATGGTTGCTATGGAAACAGCTGTCATATTGGATTTCTATAAAACGGTTTTACTGCGACATCATACATCAGACATGCATGATATTTGGCACAAGGATACATATGACTTTTATCTACAATCATAGAGAACGATATTTTTACTTAAGACTACAGTTGAATTTATATTAGTTTATGTAATACGGATTAATGAATTTCTAACCGCATATTCATTAATCCTTATTTCAAAAATTAATATAAATTCAACTGTAGTCTTTTCTCAAAACATCGTTCTATATGATAGTAGATAAAAGTCATGTGTATCTTTGTGCCAAATATTAAGCATTTCTGATGTAAGATGTTGCTGTAAAACCGTTTCCTAGAAATCCAATGTGGCGCTGTTTAAGCCAATTTCCATAGCAACGGCAGTATTTACATATTTTTCATTTCTTTTCATAAGTCACTTCAATAACTACCCAGAAAACTAAGTTATTCCATGTATTCTCAAAGTTTAATTTTGGTGATTTTAGTGCCTCACATCGCATTAATATTATAAACAAAATATCCAGAAATTCAACGTCAAGGCCCTGAGGACTATTAAGCAAACAGCATCCCCGGTCCCGCATTCATCGTTTTCTTTCTTTGGATGTTACAACCTTAAATTCTAAACAAACAAAAAAGTCACTACTCCGCTCGCCATCGTAAAAGAATCAAAGCAAAAATAAAACAAGCTCCTTATTGAAACTCATCGCGCTTAACGTTCTGTAGTATTGGTGTTTGTTTTATTATTGATTTGTGAACGTTAGAAGCCTAGGCCAACCAAAAAAATAGTTTGTTTACGGTATCCCGACCGACCCTATTTTTTCGGGCGACCCTAGACTTTTTTTTGGCATTTGGGAAAAAAAAAGAAAAAAAAATCCCGACCTACCGACCCTTTTTTTTTGTGTGTCTATTTTACCGTAAACAGACTTTTTTTGGGGCCCTATCTGTTGAAGTGTAATACTTAAAACAACCTAAGCCACAAAAATCTCACCTGTTCTGAAGCCTTTCACACCTGGCTAACCCTTGACACGCTACCTGGACCGTGACGGGTACTACACTACACCCCGGGGTAGGTTTGTTTGTTTGTTTGTTTGCTTGACGCCCAGCAGACCACGAAGGGCCATATCAGGGCGGAGCTGCTTTGACATATAACGTACGCCACACACAAGACAGAAGTCGCAGCACAGGCGTCATGTCTCACCCAGTCACATTATTCTGACACCGGACCAACCAGTCCTAGCACTAACCCCATAATGCCAGACGCCAGGCGGAGCAGCCACTAGATTGCCAATTTTAGAGTCTTAGGTATGACCCGGCCGGGGTTCGAATCCACGACCTCCCGATCACTAGGCCAACCGTGCCGGTCCCAGGGTAGGTTACTACCCACACAAAAAGTCCAAGACTGCAGGAACCCACCCATGCGAACGGAGCTTAACTAACTGCGGAACATTACGGAAGTCATGGCCGTGTTAGAATCCCCCCCCCCTGCCCCTCCCCACCTCCGTGTATATATTTCTATCCGCAGTAAAGTCGAATACTGCAGTACCCTGCAAAAGAAACGCACCACACTCGCGTTCGCAGTCACGAGTGAATTCATTTTCCGTCGCTTTCACACTGTTATTAAAGACTCGCTCCGCCTCATGAAAACAGTTCGCTGCACCGTCTCAGATCTCGTCAGGCTTTTACATGGGGTAAGGCGTACCATACTCCACTTGCTCACATACCACAATTCAACACCCCGGCTGCTTGTTGTGGTGTGTTGGAATTTTGTATGAATTACTTTCGGAATTAGTCACCAGCGCCTTTTTGCGATTTGTTTTTTTAATTAAATGCCACTGTGCACAGAGCGCACCCAGGCTGTTCAGTGTTGGTATGTTTGTTTGTTTGTTTGTTTGTTTGTTTGTTTGTTTGTTTGTTTGTTTGTTTGTTTGTTTGTTTGTTTGTTTGTTTGTTTGTTTGCTTAACGCCCAGCCGACCACGAAGGGCCATCTCAGGGCGGTGCTGCTTTGACATATAACGTGCGCCACACACAAGACAGAAGTCGCAGCACAGGCTTCATGTCTCACCCAGTCACATTATTCTGACACCGGACCAACCAGTCCTAGCACTAACCCCATAATGCCAGACGCCAGGCGGAGCAGCCACTAGATTGCCAATTTTAAAGTCTTAGGTATGACCCGGCCGGGGTTCGAACCCACGACCTCCCGATCACGACCACAAACAAACAAAAAAGGTGAAACAAGACTACAATATACTACAGCATATACACTCATTGAACAACCAAGAAAATATCCTACGCGAATATATTTTTCTTTTAAAAATATATATTTAAAAGAAAAATATATTCGCGTCGAATATGCATGTATACTTGTACCAGCTATAGTCTCGTATCTTTACCGGCTAGCATTATTACAACATTTTCTATAACGATTAACAAATCCTTCGCGACAGTGCTCGCATTTCTTTAGCTGCGTAGTGCGCATACTACCCACCCATGCAAACGGGGCTTTAACTAACTGCGGAACATTATGGAAGTTTACATGGCCGTGTTGAAATCAACGCGAATAGCAACCAGGAAAACAATCCGCGGAAGAACAAAGGCAACGCGTGCGCCCGTGAAAATCAAGGACTAGGTCTAATACAACTTGAAGCCGTGCAAGGTGCCGGTAGTGCAGCTAGCTTAGCCCTTGCATTAGCTGTGTACATGGCTTGCAGGCTTCCCCCTTTTGAGCAATCAATACTGGATCAAACATATCACGTTTGTGGAGTTTCCTTTTCTGGAGGAATTAGCTGATGCAGGTGTGAAACGGGTGGCTGAGAGGGGGAGGGGCTGGGAACGGGGTGGTGGGGGGGGGGGGGGGGGTTGGCGTGATTGTTGGGGGGTGGGGGGTGTGTCTATGTGTATCTGTGCGCGAGTGTGTGTGTGTGTGTGTGTGTGTGTGTGTGTGTGTGTGTGAGGGTGTGTGTGTGTGTGTGTGTTTGTGTTTGTGTGTGGTTTGTATGTGTGCAGACGTGCATGCATGTGTGTGTGTGTGTGTGTGTGTGTGTGTGTGTGTGTGTATGTACATGTGTGTGTACATGTGTGTGTACATGTGTGAGTGCGTACGCGCGCGTGTGTGTGTATGTGTGTATGTGTCTGTGTGTGTGTGTGTGTGTTTGTATGTGTGCGTGCGTGCATGAATATATATGTGTGTGTGTGTGTGTGTGTGTGTGTGTGTGTGTGTGTGTGTGTGTGTGTGTGTGTGTGTGTCAGTGCGTATTCAAAGGCACACTCGTTCTGATGTAAAGTAGTTGGCTCACCATCTCTGATCTAGCCAGTTTTTACACATGATAAGACCATCCCTCCACTTGGACATACACCAAAAATGAACACCATGGGTGCTCTCTGTACACAGTAGAATATTTTTCTGATAAATTAATTTCGTAAAAGCCACCACTTCAAACTCTCTTCAGCAAGCAGTCTGGGTTTTTTATTTTGTGTGTATGTGTCTATGTTGTTGGATGGTTTTATCCCACGTAAAAGCCCAGATCTGAGATGGTGAGCCTACACAAGAAAACATGTGCCTTTAATAACTTTCCCAATCCCTACGGCTCAGGCATTCTGCCCGGAACCAAGTCAGACACGACACACAAATCTCAAATACACCACAATCAGGACTCAGAGTCACATGACGATTTGCTCGTAATGAAACTGTTGATCACACGTGTCAAAAAGCTTTTCACTTTTTTATGAAATAAGGGTGACAGATTGCATACAGAATGTCAGACGTGATTTACCTTATATCTGTCAACTTAGCTGTAACGTGGCAACGGCTTACAAAAATCAGGTAAGAATTTCCTGGTAGAATGGCAAGAAAATGTGGGGAATTAAATGAACGTTTGCTTTTCATCAACATGTCCTATCTTGGGTTGTGAAGAATTCTCTCCTGAAAGCTACAATCCTTCCTGTATACATGATCATGTTTATAACATAAACATCCAAAACATCCAACAGCGTGTATATTTTCTGTGTAGAGTTATTGGTGTTGTTGTTTTGGGTAAGTATGTGCTGAATTAATTAAGCAGGTGACATAAAGGTGAACTGCAAAATCAATCCTACCAAAGGTTTCCACTCCCCACAGACTGCAACTACACTATTGGTTTTTGGTATGTGTTTCAGTTGAAGGGTGCTCTGAGTTTGTGTTTTAGTTGACGGGTGCTCTGAGTTTGTGTGAAGTTGTAGTCTGTTTGGACAGATCTGTAGCGATAAACAGTATTGTGTACGCGGAAAGGTGGTGTCTTTAAACTCACGCTGCAACCATTCCTACGTTTCTCTCCAAGTCCTAAATTTCGCCAGAATTAATCCTGCAGTCCAATAAAAGCAGAAGAAAAGTAAAGTAGCGTAATTTATCACTGCTGCTGACAGGCTGAATGCTTTGCACGAAATGTCTAACTCGTGAGCTGTCGCCATCCGCGTTCGTAACGAGATAGCACATGTCTCTGTCTCTGTCTCTCTCTCTGTCCGTCGGTATCTCTCTCTCTCTCTCTCTCTCTCTCTCTCTCTCTCTCTCTCTCCCTCTCTCTCTCTCTCCCACCCACCTCCCCCCCCACACCAGCCCCCTTTGAGCTACCAAACCGACGTGTTAAATTGGAACAACATGAAGTCCCGGAATGTACTCGCACTTGACTAAACACTTAAATCACAACCAGTAGCTGAGAGGTTTAGGACCACAATGTCAACTTTCAAGTCCCACGATATCTGGCACTCTGATGTACCGAGGATAAAGCATGTCCCTTCTCTTCTTGAGCTACTGAACAGACGAAACAGATCCGGACATTAAGCGATGGTATTTACACGCACTCCACTGATGTTCAAAACATTGCAGAATACCACACAGCGGTTCCAGCTTGAATACTTACAATAATTGGTTTTCTGGTGCGAACGATAAAACATGTCCGTTTCTATTTGATGATAAGTGTTGCTTAACGCCCTCACGGTAAAACCATTAGGGGCGTGGGGTTTCTTACTGGGCATAATTATGTGCTAAATCTGTATATTGCAACGTGCCGAAATCACGTGCATTCGACTACAATTCAAATCAAAGCAGGGAGCTGAGTGGCTCTTTGGTGACAGCTGAAAATGGCTCTGTGGTGAAGAACTGAGATAGAGCATGTTCCCTTGCTCGTTTAGATCTTGAACACTCTTAGTTGAAGTGTTCGACTTCCGAGAGAGAAAGAGAGGACAAAGAGAGAGGACAGAGAGAGAAAGAGAGGACAGAGAAAGAGAGGACAGAGAGAGAGAGAGAGAGGACAGAGAGAGAAAGAGAGGACAGAGAGAGAGAGAGAGAGGACAGAGAGAGAGAGAGGACAGAGAGAGAGAGAGAGAGGACAGAGAGAAAGAGAGGACAGAGAGAGAGGACAGAGAGAGAGGACAGAGAGAGAAAGAGAGGACAGAGAGAGAGGACAGAGAGAGAAAGAGAGGACAGAGAGAGAAAGAGAGGACAGAGAGAGAAAGAGAGGACAGAGAGAGAGGACAGAGAGAGAAAGAGAGGACAGAGAGAGAAAGAGAGGACAGAGAGAGAAAGAGAGGACAGAGAGAGAAAGAGAGGACAGAGAGAGAAAGAGAGGACAGAGAGAGAAAGAGAGGACAGAGAGAGAAAGAGAGGACAGAGAGAGAAAGAGAGGACAGAGAGAGAAAGAGAGGACAGAGAGAGAAAGAGAGGACAGAGAGAGAAAGAGAGGACAGAGAGAGAGAGAGAGGACAGAGAGAGAGGACAGAGAGAGAAAGATAGGACAGAGAGAGAAAGAGAGGACAGAGAGAGAAAGAGAGGACAGAGAGAGAGAGAGGACAGAGAGAGAAAGAGAGGACAGAGAGAGAGAGAGAGGACAGAGAGAGAAAGAGAGGACAGAGAGAGAAAGAGAGGACAGAGAGAGAGAGAGAGGACAGAGAGAGAAAGAGAGGACAGAGAGAGAAAGAGAGGACAGAGAGAGAAAGAGAGGACAGAGAGAGAAAGATAGGACAGAGAGAGAGAAAGAGAGGACAGAGAGAGAAAGAGAGGACAGAGAGAGAAAGAGAGGACAGAGAGAGAAAGAGAGGACAGAGAGAGAGAGAGGACAGAGAGAGAAAGAGAGGACAGAGAGAGAAAGAGAGGACAGAGAGAGAGAGGACAGAGAGAGAAAGAGAGGACAGAGAGAGAGAGAGAGGACAGAGAGAGAAAGAGAGGACAAAGAGAGAGGAGGACACAGAGAGAGAGAGGACAGAGAGAGGACAGAGAGAGAGGACACAGAGAGAGGAGGACAAAGAGAGAGGAGGACAAAGAGAGAGGAGGACAAAGAGAGAGGAGGACAAAGAGAGAGGACACAGAGAGAGGAGGACAAAGAGAGAGGAGGACAAAGAGAGAGGACACAGAGAGAAAGAGAGGACAGAGAGAGAGAGAGGACAGAGAGAGAGGACAGAGAGAAAGAGAGGACAGAGAGAGAGAGGACAGAGAGAGAAAGAGAGGACAGAGAGAGAAAGAGAGGACAGAGAGAGAGAGAGAGGACAGAGAGAAAGAGAGGACAGAGAGAAAGAGAGGACAGAGAAAGAGGACAGAGAGAAAGAGAGGACAGAGAGAGAAAGAGAGGACAGAGAGAGAGAGAGAGAGGACAGAGAGAGAGAGAGAGAGAGAGAGAGGACAGAGAGAGAGAGAGAGAGGACAGAGAGAGAGGACAGAGAGAGAGAGGACAGAGAGAGAGAGAGAGAGGACAGAGAGAAAGAGAGGACAGAGAGAGAGAGAGAGGACAGAGAGAGAGAGGGGACAAAGAGAGAGAGAGGACAGAGAGAGCGAGAGGACAGAGAGAAAGAGAGGACAGAGAGAAAGAGAGGACAGAGAGAGGAGGACAAAGAGAGAGGAGGACAAAGAGAGAGGAGGACACAGAGAGAGGAGGACAAAAAGAAAGAAGGACACAGAGAGAGGAGGACAAAGAGAGAGGAGGACAAAGAGAGAGAGAGAGGACAGAGAGAGAGAGGGGACAAAGAGAGAGAGAGGACAGAGAGAAAGAGAGGACAGAGAGAGAGGACAGAGAGAAAGAGAGGACAGAGAGAGAAAGAGAGGACAGAGAGAAAGAGAGGACAGAGAGAGAAAGAGAGGACAGAGAGAGAGAGAGGACAGAGAGAGAGAGAGAGAGGACAGAGAGAAAGAGAGGACAGAGAGAGAGAGAGAGGACAGAGAGAGAGAGAGGACAGAGAGAAAGAGAGGACAGAGAGAGAGAGAGAGAGGACAGAGAGAAAGAGAGGACAGAGAGAGAGAGAGAGGACAGAGAGAGAGAGAGAGGACAGAGAGAGAGAGAGAGGACAGAGAGAGAAAGAGAGGACAGAGAGAGAGAGAGGACAGAGAGAGAGAGAGGACAGAGAGAGAGAGAGAGGACAGAGAGAGAGAGAGAGGACAGAGAGAGAGAGAGAGAGGACAGAGAGAGAAAGAGAGGACAGAGAGAGAGAGAGAGGACAGAGAGAGAGAGAGAGGACAGAGAGAGAAAGAGAGGACAGAGAGAGAGAGAGAGGACAGAGAGAGAAAGAGAGGACAGAGAGAAAGAGAGGACAGAGAGAGAGAGAGAGAGGACAGAGAGAAAGAGAGGACAGAGAGAGAGAGAGGACAGAGAGAGAGAGAGGACAGAGAGAGAGCACAGAGAGAGATAGAGGACAGAGAG
>NC_090255.1:9042910-9045410 GCF_037325665.1 Littorina saxatilis | reverse complement strand
GACAGAGAGAGAGAGGACAGACAGAGAGAGAGAGGACAGAGAGAGAGAGAGGACAGAGAGAGAGAGAGAGGACAGAGAGAGAGGACAGAGAGAAAGAGAGAACAGAGAGAGAGATAGAGGACAGAGAGATAGAGGACAGAGAGAGAGAGAGGACAGAGAGAGAGAGAGGACAGAGAGAAAGAGAGGACAGAGAGAAAGAGGACAAAGAGAAAGAGAGGACAGAGAGAGAGGACAAAGAGAGAGAGGACAGAGAGAAAGAGAGGACAGAGAGAAAGAGAGGACAGAGAGAGAGAGAGGACAGAGAGAGAGAGGACAGAGAGAGAGAGAGGACAGAGAGAAAGAGAGGACAAAGAGAAAGAGAGGACAGAGAGAAAGAGAGGACAGAGAGAAAGAGAGGACAGAGAGAGAGAGGACAGAGAGAAAGAGAGGACAGAGAGAGAAAGAGAGGACAGAGAGAGAGAGAGAGGACAGAGATAGAGATAGAGAGAGAGAGAGGACAAAGAGAGAGAGAGAGCAAGAGAGAGAGGACAAAGAGAGAGAGAGGACAAAGAGAGAGAGAGGACAAAGAGAAAGAGAGGACAGAGAGAAAGAGAGGACAGAGAGAGAAAGAGAGGACAGAGAGAGAGAGAGAGGACAGAGAGAGAGAGAGAGGACAGAGAGAGAGAGAGAAAGAACAGAGAGAGAGAGAGAACAGAGAGAGAGAGGATAGAGAGAGAGAGACACAAAGAGATAGAGAGGACAGAGAGAAAGAGAGGAGAGAGACACAGAGACACAGAGAGAGAGAGAGAGGACAAAGAGAAAGAGAGGACAGAGAGAAAGAGAGGACAGAGAGAAAGAGAGGACAGAGAGAGAGAGAGGACAGAGAGAAAGAGAGGACAAAGAGAGAGAGAGGACAGAGAGAGAGAAAGAGAGGACAGAGAGAGAGAGAAGAGGAGCAAAATAAAGCACAGTCCGAGAAATAGTGAGAGGAGAAGTAGCCCAAAACAAGGATTAACAATTAGAAAAATAAAAAAATAGAATGAAAAGGGTCTCAGAGAGAGGATGAGACAAAAAAGAAAGAGAAGAAGAAGCAAAAGATAACTTTTTTATTTTTTTTTATTTTTTTTTTATTTTTTAGGATTGTTTGGTCTGACTTCAGCGGGGGCAAACAAAGCAGAGCTTGCGGTAGTGTTTAGCCACATGCAACAATCTACTTGGCTGGAAAAATAAGTCTTCAAGTCAACGGTTTTCCTGAGGTTTGGGCCCCAGACGACTTTGAAAGTGGTACCTCACCCCCACCCACCCCCTCCCCCCCCCTTCCCATACATACACAGTAATCACGCAGAAGAGAGCAGTTCTGAAATGTTCCGTGTTGGCAAAATAATTCTGCAGCAAAGGTCACAAATGTTATATGTATGGGGAACCAACTCGGGGTTCCGCCTCTGTGAGATGTCCTCATGCACAGTCAACGGTCCGAGTCGATTGCTTCTACTGTTCCCATCGCTTTGACCAAAGGTCAAGAGAATCTCTGCTTCTGATGAGGTTATTTCTGGACATGCCCTGACCTGACGTTTGGAAGTCCAGATAAATCTGTTAGGCTTTTGGTATCAATAGACAATTATCGGAAATTTGGTGATGTACCATCCCGAAAGAATTAACAAGGTCTGTGACAGTCTCAATAATTATTGTTTCTAGGGCTCGTGGTCTTCGGTCTTTTGTGCATACTGTTTTGATCTGACGCATTGTTCTGACCCCAGACCCACTGACTGTCTGAAAGCTTTGACACGTGGGATGTCTCCTGACACAACAATGTTTTGCTGCCATGACATATTGACCGTCACCCCCCCCCCCCCCTTCTGTCAGCGATCTATTCCTTCCCCATTGAAGATAACATCCACACACACACACACACCAACTCCCAGATCGAGAACATGTTCAGGGGCGGATCAGTTGCTTTGTAAGGGGGGGGGGGGGCACTTTGAATCGAAAGTGAATGTGATGGGCGCGAAGCGCCCGAATTTGGTAGGGGGGTCCGGGGGCATGCCCCCCCGGAAAAAAAATTGCCCAAAGAAGCAAAATGGTGCCATCTGGTGCCATTTGAACTTAGAAATGGTCATAAAATCAGCATAGAAAAATCTTTTTTTTTTCTTCTTTTTTTCTTCTTTTTTTTCGGGGGGGGGGGGGGGCACGTGCCCCCTGTGCCCCCCCCCTCGTCCGCCCCTGATGTTATCCCCCCCACCCCACCCCCTGCCTCCCTCCAGCATGTCTAATATGCGCTAACGCCAAACAATTTCATTTTCATAATAGACTAATTTCAGAAATAAATCTGTCAGGATTTTGTGGGTTGTGGTAGAGTTACTTTTCCTTGCAAACATTGAGTCAAGCTACACGTGACCTATCCACACGTGGTCGCTCGATCTGTGCACTGGGGGTCGCGATCACATCGGTTGCCGGTTGTCAGGTCCGCAGTGTGTAATTTTGAACAATAATAACGGGCAGAGCAAAAAGCACACTTCGGAGC
>NC_090255.1:8860410-9037910 GCF_037325665.1 Littorina saxatilis | reverse complement strand
CTATATAGGCAAATGTGACCTATGGACACTAAACCCCTAACAGTCAGTCGAGATCACGAAAACTGTTGAATAGCAACATTGGTACGAAACCGGCATGTCGTGTATTAGGTCTTCGCTGAACCTTTTCCAAATCCTGCTGTTCTTCAAAGAAACAAAGTGACTGGGAAATCACGCACTGTTGAAAACAAAAGAGATCCTTATAGAGATGCTTACTCGATATTACTCGACTGTTCGGGATTTATCCCAGGTAAAGAGATTTTGAAATAGATGATAAAGTTTTAAGAAGATGTTACTTTTCGACTGCAAAGGAATCGTGTCGTAGGCACCAATAACATTCAAAGAGCCGTTTGTATATAATATAAATATCACCCTGTGTGGGGTGCGATCATCTGACTAAAAACGTCTTATTTGTTTTCGTTGACAAATCTCATCCCGGGCAAGAATTCCTCAAATACCCCAACAGAGACAGTAATGTACAGTCTATAGCTACCGATCTAGTAGTATGCACCCATGACAGTTTTCAAGCCGTTTGTATATCCCCCCATGATGGGGTGCGATGTACACTACATTGGGGTGTGCACGTTAAAGATCCCACGATTGACAAAAGGGTCTTTCCTGGCAAAATTGTATAGGCATAGATACAAAAAAATGTCCACCACAATACCCGTGTGACTTGGAATAATAGGCCGTGAAAAAGTAGAATATGCGCCGAAATGGCTGCGATCTGCTGGTCGATGTGAATGCGTGATGTATTGTGTAAAAAATTCCATATCACACGGCATAAATAGATCCCTGCGCCTTGAGTCCGAGTCTGGAGATACGCGCGCGATATAAGACTTCATATAAAAACTCCTTGTCTGTTTCTGTAGACAAATCTCACTCCGAGCAAGATTTCCTCGAATGCCCCGACAAAGACAATCTAGCCTCTAGCTGCCTATCTTGTAGTATGCACCTATGACAGTTTTCAGGCCGTTTGTATATCCCCCCATGATGGGGTGCGATAATCTGACTCGTCTGATATTCTGACAACATTTCAACACAGATGTAGAAATTCTGCAGTGCCAGTAGAAATCTCACATAAGTTCGCACACATTCACAAAACCAACTCCGAGCAAGAATTCCTCACAGACAGAAGCAGTTTAGTCTCTAGTTACCTGTCTTTCAATAATTATGCACCTATTGCAGTTGACAAAAGTTATAAGTCGTTTGTATATATACATTGTATGGGGTGCGATATTCTGACAGAGGCCACGGTGTTAGTTTGCTTTATGCTGAAGAATCAACACACATAGGCCTTTACCCTACTGTATAAACTTGGCAAAAACGATACGCATAGAGAGTTAGATGACTGTGTGTTACGTACAAGTACAAGTATTAATTCCAAAGACAGTTATACTCAATTTCTGAGAACTAAACATAGATGTAGAAAATCCACAAGTAACCAAAACTCCATTACAAGTGAGAGAAAAAAATCCCAGAGAAGTTTATACTCACACTCAGCATAAATGTAGAAAATGCATGACAAGTTTTTTTTTTTAATGCATTACAAGTAAAAAAAAAAATTTAAAAATAAAAATTAAATTAAAAGTCACACAGAAGTTCATACTCACATTAAAACTCAGAATAGATGTAGGAAATCCTCACATAAGAAAATCCAATTACAAGTAAAAAAAATCCAACCGAAGTTCATAGACACAGACTGTGACAACTCAACACGGATTCACAAATCCAACTCGGAGCAAGAATTCCTCAATCCTCAAACACACAGACAGAAGCTAAACGAATCTTGTAGTGTGCATTTATGACAGCTTATTTTACTCTACAATACGTGTGTATACCTTGCCCTGTGTGGGGTGCGATAATCTGACTTAACCACCGTGTTTGTTTGCATTGACAGCGAATGTAGTGTTGGGTGTCATCGTAGCGACAGACCGAACAGAAGACTGACCGAGTCACAGACTGTAAATCGTTATCTGCCCGTTGTTACTGCTCGATAGAGTCACTGCGATTGTTTCGTCACGCCATGACGCTTGCCTTCAAATCAAGACGTGAACCTAAGCTCAAAGAACGCCGTCATATCATCGTAGCGTCAGCCAGAACTGACCGAGTCACAGACGGGCGCTGTGGCGGGGTGGTAAGACGTCGGCCTCTTAATCGGAAGGTCGAGGGTTCGAATCCCGGTCGCGGCCGCCTGGTGGGTTAAGTGTGGAGATTTTTCCGATCTCCCAGGTCAACTTATGTGCAGACCTGCCAGTGGCTTATCCCCCTTCGTGTGTACACGCAAGCACAAGACCAAGTGCGCACGGAAAAGATCCTGTAATCCATGTCAGAGTTCGGTGGGTTATAGAAACACGAAAATATCCAGCATGCTTCCTCCGAAAGCGGCGTATGGCTGCCTTAATGGCGGGGTAAAAACGGTCATACACGTAAAATTCCACTCGTGCAAAAAACACGAGTGTACGTGGGAGTTTCAGCCCACGAACGCAGAAGAAGAAGAAGAAGATCGATTTTTGTTAGAATTCCTGGTCCCTATTTAAAATTGCACGCTCAAAAACATACACTCTTTTGAAGTCTCGGATATCCGCATAAATATGAGTTTTGGTCGAACTCGGACGTCTCATGGTGCAAAGGAGAAAAATCCAATGTCCAATTGATACATGGCTTGTTATTCTCTCATGTGCCAGGAATGTTCCCCGCATATCCTTCGCGCACATGTCTTCTGCATTTAGAGCGCTTAGTTCCCTTTATTTCTCAGATCTTACAAAGAGCATGCATGTCAAATCATTTTCTCATGCTGCATTTTCTCGGTCAATGCCCGTTGTGTAAGTTTTTGTGGTGTGTGGGGGGCATTAGGTGCTAACATAATCAGACCCCAACATCGAGCTGTATAAACAAACACACTGATTTTTTTTTACTTAAAGAGGTCCTGGGGCTGAAGTGACCGAAGCGATTCTGGGTGCCACCCAAAAGGGTGATACACAGTCGCGGGGTCGGATGGGTTGAAATTGAGATTTGTTGTTTAGTTCAATCCATCAGACCCCGCGGCTTGTTCCTACCCAGTTGGGTGACACCCAGTTTGGCTTCGTGCATCTCAGCCCCTGACTTGCCGCAAATGCCAGTTACGTGTCTGTCTCTGTCTGCCTGTCGCTGTCTGTCTGTCTGTCTGTCTGTGTCTGTATGTGTGTCTGTATGTATGTCTGTCTGTCTGTCTCCCGGCCTCTCTCTGATATTCTTCCACATTGACCCATTGATGATTCATCGCAACCTCTGTGGTAATACAACTTTAAACTTTACTATCTTGGGTAAAGAAATTTGACGGACATGTTTTGCTTGTCGCTTTGTGCGGTCAAGTACTTTATCGTCGCGCTCTCAATGTGTGAGAGAAAGAGAGAGCAGCATGTGTGTGTTTGTGTGTGTGTGTGAGTGTGTGTTTATTTGTGTGTGTGTGTGTTTGTTTATTTGTGTGTGTGTGTGTGTCTGAGTGTATAAGTTTGTTTGTGTGTGTTTGTGTGTGTGTGTGTGTGTGTGATAACTACTTTTCCATACGTTTCTATATTTTGCAAATTAATTATATTAAAAAAAGCATATTAGTTGACAGAAAGCCTGATGCAACACACAACACAGGAAGCCTAAAGAAACACTGTGTGTGTGTGTGCGTGTGTGCGTGTGTGAGTGTGTGCGTGTATGTGTTTGCGTGTGTGTTTATGAGTGTGTACGTATGTGCTTGCGTGTGTTTGTGTGGGTGTGTATTTATGGATTTGTGTGCGTGCGTGTATGTCTGTATCTCTCTGTACGTGTACGTGTGTGTGTTTTATAAGCGAGTTTCGCATGTGTTGCGTGATGCACAAGTAAACGACACATGCAGGGAAAGCATTTCGTCCCTCGTGAGTAGAATAAGGTCTTGTACATGAGTGTGGAAGGAAAAGAGGTGGGGGGGGGGGGGCTGTGTGATTGTTGAGATTACATGTATTAATATTGGAGGCCTGAGGAGAAAGCTCTCCGTGTGTGTGTGTGTGTGTGTGTGTGTGTGTGTGCGGTACATTAATAGTTACTACATGGAGCAAAAAGAGATGAAGATAACAGAATGCTTTAATTTATTAACTTATTTCTCACACACCAACAACAACTCATTCAAATGTTTTCGTCACTTTTAATTTTAAAGCTGACAAAGTCAAAGAAAACGTCAAGTAAACAAATGCTGCACCACTTGACAATTTTAAGTTACAGTGATGTACATTTTAGTCGGTCTCCGGTCTCTGACCGATCCAATTTCCCCAGGACCTATAGCTTTTTTAACCCCAGCAGGACACAGGTCCGATTAACCTACAGAAGAAGTGGTCAAGGGTCCGATCGTTTTTGACAATGAAGCGGACATGCGGACTGTTCAATTTTCAAGAGGAAAGCTTGTTTCGGTTTTGCCAAGCGAAAGTAAACACTGCGTGAGGAAAGCTGGTTTTGGTTTTGCCAAGCGAAAGTATGCACTGCGTGTGACCAGTTTGTTGAGTGAACGAGGCACCATATGGGATCTGATTCTTTGAATTAATTTATCCTCAAGTTGGATCAAGAAGAAAAAAAGAAAACCGAACCCATATGGTGCCTCGAGTGCATTCATTGACTCAGCAATAAATCGTTTAAACCAATGGAAAACACGCTGTTGCTGCACCAGGACACAAGGAGAATCAAGAGATATGCGGCGAGAAAGTTGTTTTTTCAAAGCAAGAAAAGAGATTAGCAACAACTGTTCAAATAACTTTGAAATGTGATTCAATCATTTGAGTATCTAGTCATGACAGTCGCGGAAGGTGGACGAATTTAAACTGAAAAATCTTTTTAAATGTGGTTTTACGAGTCTTGTTTTTGTCCTATTGAAATTGCAATCTCAGGACACTGTGTCCTATTGATTTTCAGTCTTCAGGACAATTGTCCTAAAGGCTGCTAGAAAAATGTACATCACTGAGTTAATTAAATGGTTTTCTTCACCTGGTTTACAGAAGCAGAAACAAATTATACAAATGTCGCACATACATACACACACACACACACACACACAGCTTTCACAAAAGCACGCACAGAAGCACACATTCACACACAATTTCAATAAAATGATTTTCTTTGCTTGGTTTGCAGAATCAGAAACAAAATAATACAAAATGTCAAACACACACACACCCAGACACACACACATCTTTATGATTCAGTCACCTTCGGCATGCAGGACAGTTATCGCACATTTCATTTTTAGCAACAGTCTGAATCTTGGACGGCTTGGAAAATTGTTCTTCAGATAACTCTCCTGATTTCTTCAGTGATCTTACTTTCTCTCTAATATCTTTTAAGAGCTGGACATATTCAGCTTTTTCTCCTCTGTATAATCAGCTGAATGACTTCAGCTTTTGGTGAGGTTTTTTTTTACAATTTGGAGTGGGGTTTCTGGTTGTTATTTCTCAGAACCATGTTCATAAACTGCTATCAATTCCTCAAAAGGTGCCTCACTATCTTCCAAGTCAATGTATAATAGATTTTTTTCTTCTTTGAAATTCCTTGCGAAATATTTAGTTTTACATGTCTGTCATTTCTTAAGAAAGTTTCAAAATACCACCTTTCTGATGTAAGTGATCAATTGCAACACTCTTACATCAGGGATAAGAGAAAGGTATAAATATGTGCTTATTTTGGCTTTGGCAAACCTTATTATCTCCCTTTTGGCTACTTTCTCTTCTGACGTCTGCTTCCTTCCCACTGGAATCATGCTGTGTTTGCAGACATTTCTTCCTTTCGGCTGTCTTTTTCTCATCAATTTTTTTCCCCAAGAGAACTTTTCAACACTTTTTTTCCTCATTGCTGAGCTCTCGTTCCAGAAATGTCTGCTAAAGTCTCCCCTTTGATGCTCTGCACGCCCTGCTACCTGGCGCCAAAGAACTCGGCTGAGGATTTGCACTGTGCCCCCAGGCACTGCAGGTGAATAATGCGCAGGAATCCCGCCTTCGTTCCCACAGCAATCCACTCGCTGCTCGCCTTGTTGGGGTTAAAGTTCACCTGGTGAAATGACAGAAACATGGCTTGATGCATCATTTGATGATTCGATGTTCAGAAGTTAAAAGTAAATACACTAAATGGCAAGCAGCATAACACACACGCTGCACACGCTTTGATCTTTCTATCAACCCCCCCCACACACACACACATACACACACACACACACACAAGCACACACACACACACACACACACAAACAAAGCACATTCATGCATGTAAATAGGCAAACACACACACGCACGCACGCACGCACGCACGCATGCATGCACGCACACACACAAACACACACACACACACACAAACAGGCAGACAGACAGACAGACACACACACACACACACAAACACACAGACAGACAGACAGACAGACACACACACACACACACACACAGACCACACACACCCACACACACACACACACACACAGAATCAGTGCACTTACTGTGAACACATCTACTCCTTGATACGTGTTGAATGTTTGCCGACAAAACGCCTTCTCATCCTGTGCCTTCACCAAGTCCTTCGGTGCCTGTAACAAAGCACATTAGTATTTCTTTTCTTTTCCTTTACTACACCAAATTCGGGTCGCTTCCTCCCTTTGGAAATCTAGCAGCAACAAGAGCTGTGCTACCTAGGTGTGTGTGTGTGTGTGTGTGTTTAAGTCTCATCAGCAGCCAGCACTTATGTCAGAATGACTGAGGTTTCACCGCTGTAATGAAGATTATTATATTGAAGATTGATTGTAAGGCGCTTAGAACTATTTTAGGATTTGCGCCATAAAAATACCCTTATTATTATTATTATTATTTTCATGGGACATGGATACCAAATCTGAGTCTTCACATAAAGTTGACCTGTGTCCATTCTGGCCGACATTCGAACGCATAACCCTAGGATTACGAGTCCAGTGCTCTACCAACTGAGCTACCCAGCACCTTCCTGAAGTGAGACTTAGCTGTTTGCCTACAGGTGTGTCTGCTTTCACGAAAGTGCTGTTCACATGACAAATTTGCAACCAACTTTCATGAGATTTTTGTTAGAAAAAAGTCAGTTGAAAACCGCTGCCTAAATTCTGAGCTGCCACGCACACACACGATATACAAATCATGAAATTAGAAAATACAAGCAAAACTAACCTAACATAGAGATGAGAACAAGCATGCATTCTCTCTCTCTCCCCCCCCCCCCCCCCCCCTGCTCCCAAACTCTCAAATCTTGCTATCTGTAACAGGTAAGGAAGATATGAACCATACCTTGATGCTGCGGTCAACAAACTGGACTCTCAGACCACTGGGGGCATCGTCCTCCACACCCGACCTGCTGACTGAAAGGAGGGAAAGAGAAATGTTTTACAACAGTGAAGCTTGTCTGTGAAGCCTGTCCTTTATGGGACGAAGTCGACTTCACATACCTGACTACATGAAGCTTCCGGAACAAGAATTCGTCCCTTAATTAAACTACTTTCAGCATAGCTTCGCAAAGCCCAAGGGAATGCACTCTTCGGGTTCGAGTGATTTCTACCTCCATCTTGAATCAAAAAACACTCTTCTGGCAAAAAGAACAACTTCGTAGCAGAGCCACGGTGTAGCTTCGCATGTCAGAACTTGCAAAGCGAAGAAGTGGACACAGTACTTCGCCGTAGCTATCAGTTTTCGGTATAAAAGACTTCGAGAAGCTTCGCCAAGTCGACTTCGTGCTCACTTAAGGACGGGCTTCAACACATGCTCATAGACGAATTCCGAAAAAAAAACTTCGTCAAGTTTGTATGGGTTGTGAAGGAGTGAATGCCCTTGCTTTTTACTCGGACAAACATTGGAGGGGCCAATCACTAGCGAGGGGTGTGGGAAACATGTGGACAGGAGAACGTGTGAAGTTTTTTGCCAGAGTAAAAAGCAAGGGTATTTAGTCTTTCACAACCACTACAACCCCGACGGAGATATTTCCAAAAAATGTTCTGTATAATAAGGAATTGCAGACAAAATGGCATCTGTTGCGAAGATGAGGGTGCAAGGGGTCTGCGACAAGTTTGATCCTAAAAGCTGAAGTTTATTGATGAGTCTTCATGACATGCCAAGAATCATACAGTGGAACCCCCCTTTTAAGACCCCCAATTTAAGACCCCCCCCCCCCCCCCCCTTTTAAGACCATCTTTTCTCAGACTTTCTGTTCACAGCCTTTACCCCTATTTTAAGACTCCCTCCAATTTAGGACCTGATTTTCTAAGATTTTCGGAGGTCTTAAAAGTGTTTTTTTACAGTAATTATAAACGAGGGCTGGGTAATTGGATGGGGTATCTGACCGATGAATTACAATCACAGGGACTATTATGTATGTTTTAATGCCCTTGTTATCAGATGCTGGTCATGACTTTACGTTAAAAACCGTTTTCCTGTTGATTGACAATCACAATATTCACTCACCATTCTTGTCCTTTGGGTGGGTGGATAAGGATGTCGTAAACACAGGCTGCAACGAGAGAGAAGAACTTGTTCAAGGTCATGTAAGAGCAACTGTGCTGAGATCTGAGATTGGCTGTTTTCAGTATTGTTGATAACTTGTTCTGTTTGATTAAGGGTATTCAGCTGGTATTTCCTTGTTTTCACTACCTATTTTATTCATGTTTTTATTACTTAGTTAGTGGAAGAATTTTTTGTAATGTATGTTTGATGGTGTATGCTTTTGATTAAGTGTTGTTGACTATGAATGTAAATGTAAATGCTTGTATAACTGTGTTTTAATTTTAAATGTGTCAAGCGCAAAGAGCATAATTGTAAAGTTATGATGTTGCGCTATATAAATGCTAATTTATTATTTAAGTTATTGAGACATCCCAGTGCACTAAGGGATTTATAGAGCAAATCGAGAAAATTCATTATTGAACGAAGCGCATAGCGCTGAGTTCAATAATTATTTTCGAGATTTGCTCTATAAATCCCTTAGTGCACTGGGATTGTTTCAATAACGATATTGTCAGTACCGCCATAGAAAAAAGAAGATTCCAAACGCACATTTTGCAACGCGCATTTGAATAGGCATAACTGTGTGGTCAGGTCGTGTACAGTAAAGATCTACTTTTGTGTGGGGTGTCTCAAGTGTGTCGTGCTTTCGTCACACGCATTTTAATTTCTGTTGGTAAATTCCAGTGTAGCGTTAATCTGAACAGTGATGATCTTTCAGAGAGACCTCATTTGAACTTGGAGAAAGGACTGTGCTCTTCATTGTTTGCGATTCGAAACCTCCAGTCGAGCTTCGACGGATTGACTGTGCGGAGTGATTCCCCTTGAATTGACTCGAAACGGGACTCAACGGTTCGCACATTTTCAAAACAAATGTGGAATATTTCTCGTGTTGTATCTTCACTCATCGGGGAGTCTGATACTAAATATGAATGGTAAGAATGCTCTGAACCCTACACGTATTATATCCCCATCGTTTTTTCGTTCACATTTGCCCAACATGTTAATTTGCTGAGCGGGGTTAATGTCGTCTGCTACTGTGCTAGGCTACAGAGTCGATCGAGTCAGTCTTCCAAACTGGTCTAGCTGGTACGAATAACACTTGTGTTTTCTGTTAGCCGCTGGGAATTGGATACTAACTCATCATTTGGTAATGTGGATGATAAGCTACATGCCACTAACACGGCATATGAGAAGAATCTATGCAAGTCGGCGAAAATTAGATGAAACACAGCGGCTTCTATTTTTAGATCACTGGCACTGGCACAGGCACATGCAATCTGTCAGAAAAAAACCACTTCTGCTTTAATTGAGAAGCAGGGAATTTATGGTCATTTGGTATTGTGGAGAATATAAGCTACATGTCATTAATTAATTCTGAGGATGAGAGCACAGTCTTGCTTAGGCAAAGGGCGGAAGAATACGCTCTGTGGAAAAGTTAGCGCACTCCAAGAGTGCGCTAACAGTTTTAGCGCATCGCCATTAGCCAATCAACTGGTTCACATCAGTCATGTGACACCAGTACTTACTGACAATTATTTTTATTATTATTATTATTATCTATAAAGATTACATTGGAACCTCCGGTAACGACCTCTCCCAAGAACGACCCCTTCCTTGTTGAATTTTATGCGTGACTATAATTTATAACTGTGCAGATACTATTGCTGTTATTTTAACCACTATTGTAAGGGGCTGTGGCCTTAGACAATTAAAGATTTGTTCTTGTTCTTGTTCTTCTTGACCCCTTCCTTTTGCCGACCGAATTTCTCAGCACAGATTCTTTTTACACTGTAACTAACCTCCCAAGAACGACGCCCTCCTTTTTTGATGACCGACCGACCAACTTAGGGTCAATAACGACTTTGACCTTTTAACCAGTGAGATCAATAATGTACATGTAGTTATTGCCCTGTTTCAAGTCTAATTGAGTTTTAACTTGGCTTCTTTTCCAGAAAAGATAGATGTGCCAAGTTGAACTCTTGGGGAATTTTAGAGCTCACTCATTCATAATGAAATGCAGTCTTTCAGCATTGAAGAATCTTGATTTGAAAATACAATAAATACTTCAGTTATGTAACAGTGAACATTCTTAAAGCTGATATTTTCACCATAAAAATGCATGCATAAAAATTCATTCCTAGTCATAATCCATGCATGATGAAATGACAAACATACACACACACACACACACACACACACACACACACACACACACACACACACACACACAGAGAAACAGGGGCAGGGAGATAGCTCAGTCCGTAGCAGAGCTGGCACACAAAATATCACTCACAAAGCCTCTGCGTTTCTGTGTGATATTCTTGGCACGAAGGTTGTGAACAGGCCAACAGGTGGAGATGGAAAGAAGTCCGGTGTTGCTGGCACTCACAGTCACGTTGTACCAGTCACTGTAACCAACATCCTGCACACACACACACACACACACACACACACACAAAACAAACAGTTCACATTTTTGGCACAAAATTTCTGATTAAAGTTCTTCTTCTTCTTCTGCGTTCGTGGGCTGAAACTCCCACGTACACTCGTGTTTTTGCACGAGTGGAATTTTGCGTGTATGACCATTTTTACCCCGCCATTTAGGCAGCCATACGCCGAAGGGTGATAAGCCACTAGCAGGTCTGCACATAAGTTGACCTGGGAGATCGGAAAAATCTCCACACTTAACCCACCAGGCGGCCGCGGCCGGGATTCGAACCCTCGACCTTCCGATTAAGAGACCGACGTCTTACCACCCTGCCACAGCGCCCGTCTGTGATTAAAGTGAAACCCTCCTTTTACAACTTTCAAAAATCCAAGTAAATCAAGTCTTAACAAGGAAGGAGTCATGAAATGGGGGAAAATTTACAGAGAGTATGAACACAAATCTGAGAAAACAGGGTCTTAACAAGGAGGAAGTCTGAAATCAGGGTGTCTTACAATATTACCAAAGGAGAGAGAGAGAGAGAGAGAGAGAGAGAGAGAGAGAGAGAGAGAGAGAGAGAGAGAGAGAGAGAGAGAGAGAGAGAGAGAGAGAGAGAGAGAGAGAGAGAGAGAGAGAGGAGAGAGAGAGAGGGTAAATGTAAATTAAAAAAAATTTTTTTTTAAAAATTGTCCATGATCTGTTTACTATCCATTGAGTGTGAAGCTGAGAGAAAGAGTGAGACTGAAGGAAAACAATAATAACTTAATAAGAATTAAAATGATAATAAAAAAAATGAAAATAAAAAAAAACTTCCGATATAAAAAAAAAGGCACAATTATTAACAATTAACAATGTCTGATCTCCTAAAAAAAAGAAGAAATTAAAAAAAAATTAAAAATAAGGGGGTGTCTTAGAAAGGGTGTTTCCACTGTAGACGAATTCGGGAAATACCTCTAGTCGGGACTTGATGGGTTGTAATAAAGTTGCTTTTCCTAGTAAACATTGAATCAATTTCTGATCTCCCAGGTCAACTTATGTGCAGACTTGCTATTGGCTTATCTCCCTTCGTGTGCACACGCAAGCACAAGACCAAGTGCGCACGGAAAAGATCCTTTAATCCATGTCAGAGTTCGGTGTGTTATAGAAGCACAAAAATACCCAGCATGCTTTCTCCGAAAGCGGCGTATGGCTGCCTAAATGGCGGGGTAAAAACGGTCATACACGTAAAAATCCACTCGTGCAAAAACACAAGTGGACGTGGGAGTTTCAGCCCACAAACGCAGAAGAAGAAGAATCAAGCTAAACGTGACTTCTCCACACGAGGTCAATTGATCTGTGCACCGAAGGATGCGATCACAACCGCAATGCCGATTGTCAGGTCTGATGTGCTAATCTTTCAACGAAAAGAGTGTTTATGTTGAGTGGGGAGTTCAGAAAGCACATATCAGAGCTAAATTTACACACTAGCTGCGCCTTGATTTCTACTTTTTGATGAACAAAAAATCCAACTATTAAAAATCATGGACTAATTGGGTTTTGTCAGCACATGGCAGATCTTATCTAACCCAATCTAATCTAATCTTATCTTATCTTATATCAGTGTCTCACCCAGACGCCTGAAGCATGTCTATCCAGTCCTGTCACAGCTTCGTGAGCCGCTCTACCCAGGGTGGGACCTGTGGCTAGATCCACCCCGTACACAGCTCCAGAGTACCTGTACACACACACACACAATCATGAGATGAGCCGCTCTACCCAGGATGGGACTAGATCCACCCCGTACACAGCTCCAGAGTACCTGTACACACACACAATCATGAGATGAGCCGCTCTACCCAGGGTGGGACTAGATCCACCCCATACACAGCTCCAGAGTACCTGTACACACACACAATCATGAGATGAGCTGCTCTACCCAGGGTGGGACTAGATCCACCCCGTACACAGCTCCAGAGTACCTGTACACACACACAATCATGAGATGAGCCGCTCTACCCAGGGTGGGACTAGATCCACCCCATACACAGCTCCAGAGTACCTGTACACACACACACACAAAACTCCTGACACTGCTGCCAAAGGACCATTATAGGGGTGCGCTATAGGGAAACCCCCCTTTTACAACCTTCACAAATGTGAAAAAATCAGGTCTTAAAAAGGAGGGACCCCCCGCGGGTTAGGGGGAAGAATTTACCCGATGCTCCCCAGCATGTCGTAAGAGGCGACTAACGGATTCTGTTTCTCCTTTTACCCTTGTTAAATGTTTCTTATATAGAATATAGTCAATTTTTGTAAAGATTTTAGTCAAGCAGTATGTAAGAAATGTTAAGTCCTTTGTACTGGAAACTTGCATTCTCCCAGTAAGGTCATACATTGTACTACGTTGCAAGCCCCTGGAGCAAATTTTTGATTAGTGCTTTTGTGAACAAGAAACAATTGACAAGTGGCTCTATCCCATCTCCCCCCTTCCCCCGTCGCGATATAACCTTCGTGGTTGAAAACGACGTTAAAGACCAAATAAAGAAAGAAAGACAAAGGAGGGGAGTCTAAAAACTGGGGGTACATTTACAGAGGATATGAATAGGAAATAAAAAAAACCTAAGGTCTTAGAAAAAAGCGAGTCTTAAATTGGGGTGGGGGGGGGGGGGGGGGGTTCAACTGTACCGAGTATGGTAGAGACTTGTGAGATGCATCTTTAATGTCGGATAACTGCTCGACAAGGCCTTCTATAAAAAATAAAAAAAAATTAAAAAACCCAGAACACATGATTATGAAAATGGTAACCCCAAGTTTTGGCCGTAGTAAGCCGTCATTAAACGCTCTACACACTCCCACACACACAAACGCACACACACACATAGACACACACACACACACACAGACACATAGACACAGACACACACACTCCCACACACACTCCCATACACACACACATAGACACAGACACACACACACAGACACATAGACACAGACACACACACACAGACACATAGACACAGACACACACATAGATACAGACAGACACAGACACACACATAGACACAGACACACACATAGATACAGACAGACACACACACACACACAATAATACACACACTCCCACACACACTCCCATACACACACAGACACAGACACACACATAGACACAGACACACACATAGATACAGACAGACACACACACACACACAATAATACACACACTCCCACACACACTCCCATACACACACAGACACAGACACACACATAGACACAGACACACATATAGACACAGACAGACACACACACACACACAATAATACACACACTCCCACACACACTCCCATACACACACAGACACAGACACACACATAGATACAGACACACACATAGATACAGACACACACACACACACACACACAATAATACACAAACGCACACACACACACCATTCCCAACCAACCAACCAACCAACCAAACCCCTCCCCCCCTTTTCACTCACCTATGCCGCTGATCATCAGCGAAGACGAGACCATCCATCACAGCACAGCCGAAGGACGCAGAACGGATGGCGCCTCGCAAATCTCTATCCACCCCTATGCACCGTCAGAGATAAACAGAACACGTCCGCACTGTTAACAAGACAGACCTGGGAACCCCTGTTTTGCACTTGGAGTATTCTCAAACATCTCAGGAAGCCAGTATGTACTCGAAACAGCATTCGAACATCCATGATTCAAAAATGCTTCACACATGTCCGTTAAGTTTACCAATACATTTCAAACAAATGCTTCTTCCAATGTCAACTGACAAAAACTGTGCTCATGTGTCAAAATACTGGATCGGCTTCGGGATGGGCTTGTGAAGAAAAGTAGTCTAGGAATTTTTCTCGTATGTTTTTTCCACTGAACGTACTGATCGTATTCTAGACAATCATGTGTACAAAATACGTCAAAATCGTATGGGTTCCCAGGTCTGAAAAGGGATAATACCCCCCAAAAAAAGGCCCACAAATTGCTTCCAAAGTCATCCCACAAGATTCTGCGTTACAAATAATGTTACCACACAGGAGGATTGCCTTCACTTTGTAAAACGCAGCGTTTTAAAAGTTCAGTTGTATGGCATAGAATATGCAAAGAAAGAGCGCTCTTTGTGAGGTACGGATTGGAGCACTGAAATGACAACTTGCAATGTGCCCTTGATGTACACATGACTACACCACACACACACTGTTTGTATTTTGTTGTTGTTCTTCTTTGTTGTTTATTGAACGGTTAGTTTCCTGTTAAATTAAGTCACCCAGGACGTCAGCTGTTGAATAACTCTCACTTACTCTATTACACATGTTGTATAAATTTAGAGCGCTTACTTACCTTTATTTATCAGATCACATTTTCATTTTTCATTTTCATTTTCATTACTTTATTGTCCCATCGCTGGGAAATTCGGGTCGCTTCCTCCCAGTGGAAAGCTAGCAGCAACGGAGTCGCGCTACCCAGGTGTCTGCGTGTTTAGGTGTATTCAGCCACCTGCACTTATGGCAGAATGACCAAGGTCTTTTACGTGCCATTGTGATGACACGGGGGTGGGACATGGCTTCCGTCTCTGGGTCTGCACATAAAGTTGACCCGTGTCCGCCCCGGCCCGAATTCGAACCTGCGACCTTCCGATCACAAGTCCAGTGCTCTACCATCTGAGCTACCGGGCCCCACACACAACAAGAAGAGCAAACGCTCGATCGAGTCACTTTCGCAGTTCTGAATATTATATGAGGCATCAGATGGACAGGAAGAAATTGCTATTCACAACACAATACAGATGTAAATAATTTGATGTAAAGAATAATCCTATAAAGTTTGAATCAAATCCGATGAATAGTTTCAGAGATATGATATTTCAATTTTTTTCCTTCAAGACATACCTGTGACCTTGAAAAAGGTCAAAGGTCACCAAAGCAGACGTCAAAGTGTAGAGGTCACTGGGAGTCACGTTCACATAAAATTTGAGCCCGGTCACTTTTATAGTTTCCGAGAAAAGCCCAACGTTAAGTTGTGTGTTGCCGAACAGAAAAGGCTAGTTATCTCCCTTGTTTTTCTGATAACGTTCGTAAAAGGCTACAGATGTAAATACTTTGATGTAAAGAATAATCCTACAAAGTTTCAATCACATCCGATGAACTTTGTCAAAGATATAAAATGTCTAATTTTTCCTTTGACGCTGACCTGTGACCTTGAAAAAGGTCAAAGGTCAACGAAACCATCGTTAAAGTGTAGAGGTCATTGGAGGTCACGACTAAACAAAATATGAGCCGGATCGCTTTGATAGTTTCCGAGAAAAGTCCAACGTTAAGGTGGTGTCTACGGACGGCCGGCCGGACGGACGGCCGGCCGGACAGACTAACACTGACCGATTACATAGAGTCACTTTTTCTCAAGTGACTCAAAAAACTAAAAAACTTTTCAAGCCAGTGTATTTCCTTACAGGGCAGAATTGAAAGATACGTGGAGGTGTTTTGGGCGTCCCAGATTTTGAGCCAGCCGTCCAGTCCCCCGGTCAGAAAGTTGGTCGGGTCAGTCCAGCTCCAGTCGATGGTCAAAACGGCCGTGGTGTTGGCATGAAATGTCCGCACCGGGCTCAGTGTATTTCCTGACAGACCCTCGCGCGGTGATGTAGACAGGTGCCAAATATGTACGAATCCTGTCCACACAAAAACACAGAAAGAGACATTATTATGGTCAAAACGGCCGTGGTGTTGGCATGAAATGTCCGCACCGGGCTCAGTGTATTTCCTGACAGACGCTCGCGCGGTGACAAGGATAGGTGCCACAGATATACAAAGCCTGTCAGTTTAAATGTGAACTGAAATAATGCATCTGTGGGTAAAAAATGTAATGATCAACTAGTTATCACAATCGTTTGAAGGAAGAAGATCATGATCACATTGCTAGCGGCATCCAGAAAACGCTCATATCATTCTGGATCATTGACTGACCCCGACATGGACCTAACAAAGTAAAACTCGACTTTACAACCCCTCATTGTAACAACAGATTTTTTGGTTACATTTTCAAAGTAGTTAAAGAGAGGTACCACTGTAATGACACCTGTGGGTACAGGGTAACCTCTCTTTAAAGAGAGGTACCACTGTAATGTCACCTGTGGGTACAGGGTAACCTCTCTTTAAAGAGAGGTACCACTGTAATGACACCTGTGGGTACAGGGTAACCTCTCTTTAAAGAGAGGTACCACTGTAATGTCACCTGTGGGTACAGGGTAACCTCTCTTTAAAGAGAGGTACCACTGTAATGACACCTGTGGGTACAGGGAAACCTCTCTTTAAAGAGAGGTACCACTGTGGACTGGGTGGCCAAGTGGTAACGCACTTGCGCTCGGAAGCGAGAGGTTGCGAGTTCGACCCTGGGTCAGGGCGTTAGCAATTTTCTCCCCCCTTTCCTAACCTAGGTGGTGGGTTCAAGTGCTAGTCTTTCGGATGAGACGAAAAACCGAGGTCCCTTCGTGTACACTACATTGGGGTGTGCACGTTAAAGATCCCACGATTGACAAAAGGGTCTTTCCTGGCAAAATTGTATAGGCATAGATAAAAATGTCCATCAAAATACCCGTGTTACTTGGAATAATAGGTCGTGAAAAGTAGGATATGCGCCGAAATGGCTGCGATCTGCTGGCCGATGTGAATGCGTGATGTATTGTGTAAAAAAAATTCCATCTCACACGGCATAAATAAATCCCTGCGCCTTAAATATGTGCGCGATATAAATTGCATTAAAAAAATTTTTTTTTTAAAATCTTTGCGCTTAAAACTGTACCCACGGAATACGCGCGATATAAGCCTCATATTGATTGATTGATTGATTGTAATGACACCTGTGGGTACAGGGTAACCTCTCTTTAAAGAGAGGTACCACTGTAATGACACCTGTGGGTACAGGGTAACCTCTCTTTAAAGATCTTCAAGTATCTTTCTTTCTTTCTTTATTTGGTGTTTAACGTCGTTTTCAACCACGAAGGTTATATCGCGACGGGGGAAGGGGGGAGATGGGATAGAGCCACTTGTCAATTGTTTCTTGTTCACAAAAGCACTAATCAAAATTTGCTCCAGGGGCTTGCAACGTAGTACAATATATGACCTTACTGGGAGAATGCAAGTTTCCAGTACAAAGGACTTAACATTTCTTACATACTGCTTGACTAAAATCTTTACAAACATTGACTATATTCTATACAAGAAACACTTAACAACTAAACAAGGGTAAAAAGGGAAACAGAACCCGTTAGTCGCCTCTTACGACATGCTGGGGAGCATCGGGTAAATTCTTTCTCGTCCCAACCAATATGGGACTCCCCCTAACCCGCGGGGGGTTCCAATTATCTGAGAAAATAAAGTTAAACAAGTCGAGTAAGGCGAAATTACTACATTTAGTCAAGCTGTGGAACTCACAGAATCAAACTCAACGCACTGCATTTTTTCACAATGACCGTAGTCCACCGCTTGTGCAAAACGGAGTGAAACTGACGAGCCTGTTTAGCGCGGTAGTGGTTTCGCTGTGCTGCATAACACGCTTTTCTGTGCCTCTCTTTGTTTTAACTTTCTGAGCGTGTTTTTAATCCAAACATATCATATCTATATGTTTTTGGAATCAGGAACCGACAAGGAATAAGATGAAATTGTTTTTAAATCAATTTCGGAAATTTAATTTTAATCATAATTTTTATATTTTTAATTTTCAAAGCTTGTTTTTAATCCGAATATAACCTTACCTTATTCCCTGGGAGTAAGCACAGTGTTACAGAGCTTGCTGTTTTCAATCCCCACTGAACTGCCATCACTCCAATGCCTACTTTAGGCTTAGACAGACCTGGGAACCCCCGTTTGTACTTGGGAGTATTCTCAAACAAACTTGGCGTATTTTCAGAAGAAAAAAACGAGTGTACTCCACGCAACATTTGAACATCGAAGATTCAAACATGCTTCACACTCAGATGCGTCTGATGCATCGTTGATTAAGTTTAACCATACATTTATTTAAAACAAATGCTCCTTTCAATGTTTAAAGACAAACGCTGTAATCGTTGATCAAATGCTGAGTGACAAATTTATGTTTAATCATTAAAATAAACAGTACCCCAGTAATTAGACAGGAATGACAGGGATGACAGGGATGACAGGAATGACAGGGATGACAGAGATGACAGGTATGAAAGGGATGACAGGAATAGGGATGACAGGGATGACAGGGATGACAGGGATGACAAGGATGACATGGATGACAGGGATGACAAGGATGACAAGGATGACATGGATGACAGGGATGACAGGGATGACAAGGATGACATGGATGACAGGGATGACAGGGATGACAGGAATGACAGGGATGACAGGGATGACAGGGATGACAGGGATGACATGGATGACAGGGATGACATGGATGACAAGGATGACAAGGATGACATGGATGACAGGGATGACAAGGATGACAGGGATGACATGGATGACAGGGATGACAGGGATGACATGGATGACAAGGATGACAGGGATGACAGGGATGACAGGGATGACATGGATGACATGGATGACAAGGATGACAAGGATGACATGGATGACATGGATGACAAGGATGACATGGATGACAGGGATGACAGGGATGACAGGAATGACAGGGATGACATGGATGACAGGGATGACAAGGATGACATGGATGACATGGATGACAAGGATGACATGGATGACATGGATGACAGGGATGACAGGGATGACATGGATGACAGGGATGACAGGGATGACAGGGATGACATGGATGACATGGATGACAGGGATGACAGGAATGACAGGGATGACAGGGATGACATGGATGACAATGACAGGGATGACAGGGATGACAGGGATGACAGGGATGACAGGGATGACAGGGATGACAGGGATGACAAGGATGACATGGAATGACATGGATGACATGGATGACAAGGATGACATGGATGACAGGGATGACAAGGATGACAGGGATGACAGGAATGACAGGAATGACAGGGATGACATGGATGACATGGATGACAGGGATGACAGGGATGACAAGGATGACAGGAATGACAGGGATGACATGGATGACAAGGATGACAAGGATGACAGGGATGACAAGGATGACATGGATGACAGGGATGACAAGGATGACAGGGATGACAGGGATGACATGGATGACAGGGATGACAGGGATGACAGGGATGACAAGGATGACAGGGATGACAGGGATGACAGGGATGACATGGATGACAGGGATGACATGGATGACAGGAATGACAGGGATGACATGGATGACAAGGATGACAGGGATGACAAGGATGACAGGGATGACAAGGATGACAGGGATGACAGGAATGACAGGGATGACATGGATGACAAGGATGACAGGGATGACAAGGATGACATGGATGACAGGGATGACAGGGATGACAGGGATGACATGGATGACAAGGATGACATGGATGACATGGATGACAGGGATGACATGGATGACAAGGATGACAGGGATGACAGGAATGACAGGGATGACATGGATGACAAGGATGACAAGGATGACAGGGATGACAAGGATGACATGGATGACAGGGATGACAAGGATGACAGGGATGACAGGGATGACATGGATGACATGGATGACAAGGATGACAAGGATGACAGGGATGACATGGATGACATGGATGACAGGGATGACAAGGATGACAGGGATGACAGGGATGACAAGGATGACAGGGATGACAGGGATGACATGGATGACAAGGATGACAGGGATGACATGGATGACAGGGATGACAAGGATGACAGGGATGACAAGGATGACAAGGATGACAGGGATGACATGGATGACATGGATGACAAGGATGACAGGGATGACATGGATGACATGGATGACAGGGATGACAGGGATGACAAGGATGACAGGGATGACAAGGATGACAGGGATGACATGGATGACAAGGATGACAGGGATGACATGGATGACAGGGATGACAGGAATGACAGGGATGACATGGATGACATGGATGACAGGGATGACATGGATGACATGGATGACAGGGATGACAGGGATGACAAGGATGACATGGATGACAAGGATGACAAGGATGACAGGGATGACAAGGATGACATGGATGACAGGAATGACAAGGATGACAGGGATGACAGGGATGACAAGGATGACAGGGATGACAGGGATGACATGGATGACAAGGATGACAAGGATGACAGGGATGACAGGAATGACATGGATGACAAGGATGACAAGGATGACATGGATGACAAGGATGACAAGGATGACAGGGATGACAGGGATGACAAGGATGACAGGGATGACAGGGATGACAGGGATGACAGGGATGACATGGATGACAAGGATGACAAGGATGACATGGATGACAAGGATGACAAGGATGACAGGGATGACAGGGATGACAAGGATGACAGGGATGACAGGGATGACAGGGATGACAGGGATGACATGGATGACAAGGATGACAAGGATGACAAGGATGACAGGGATGACAGGGATGACAAGGATGACAAGGATGACATGGATGACAAGGATGACAAGGATGACATGGATGACAAGGATGACAAGGATGACATGGATGACAGGGATGACAAGGATGACAGGGATGACATGGATGACAAGGATGACAGGGATGACAGGGATGACATGGATGACATGGATGACAGGGATGACATGGATGACATGGATGACAGGGATGACAGGGATGACAAGGATGACATGGATGACAAGGATGACAAGGATGACAGGGATGACAAGGATGACATGGATGACAGGATGACAGGATGACAGGGATGACAGGGATGACAAGGATGACAGGGATGACAGGGATGACATGGATGACAAGGATGACAAGGATGACAGGGATGACAGGAATGACATGGATGACAAGGATGACAAGGATGACATGGATGACAAGGATGACAAGGATGACAGGGATGACAGGGATGACAAGGATGACAGGGATGACAGGGATGACATGGATGACATGGATGACATGGATGACAAGGATGACAAGGATGACATGGATGACATGGATGACATGGATGACAAGGATGACATGGATGACAAGGATGACAGGGATGACAGGGATGACAGGGATGACAGGGATGACATGGATGACAGGGATGACAAGGATGACAGGAATGACAGGGATGACAGGGATGACATGGATGACAAGGATGACAGGGATGACAGGGATGACAAGGATGACAAGGATGACAGGGATGACAGGGATGACAGGGATGACAAGGATGACATGGATGACAGGAATGACATGGATGACATGGATGACAAGGATGACATGGATGACAAGGATGACAGGGATGACAGGAATGACAGGAATGACATGGATGACAGGGATGACAGGGATGACATGGATGACAGGGATGACATGGATGACATGGATGACAAGGATGACAAGGATGACATGGATGACATGGATGACATGGATGACAAGGATGACATGGATGACAAGGATGACAGGGATGACAGGGATGACAGGAATGACAGGGATGACATGGATGACAGGGATGACAGGGATGACAGGGATGACATGGATGACATGGATGACATGGATGACAAGGATGACATGGATGACATGGATGACAAGGATGACAGGGATGACATGGATGACAAGGATGACATGGATGACATGGATGACATGGATGACATGGATGACATGGATGACAAGGATGACAGGGATGACAGGGATGACAGGGATGACAGGGATGACATGGATGACAAGGATGACATGGATGACATGGATGACAGTGATGACAGTGATGACAGTGATGACAGGGATGACAGTGATGACAGTGATGACAGGGATGACAGTGATGACAGGGATGACAGGGATGACAGTGATGACAGTGATGACAGTGATGACAGGGATGACAGGGATGACAGGGATGACAGGGATGACAGGGATGACAGTGATGACAGGGATGACAGGGATGACAAGGATGACAGGGATGACAGGGATGACATGGATGACAAGGATGACAAGGATGACAGGGATGACAGGATGACAGGGATGACAGGGATGACAGGGATGACATGGATGACAGGGATGACAGGGATGACATGGATGACATGGATGACAAGGATGACAAGGATGACAGGATGACAAGGATGACATGGGATGACAAGGATGACATGGATGACATGGATGACAAGGATGACAAGGATGACAGGGATGACAAGGATGACATGGATGACAGGGATGACAAGGATGACAGGGATGACAAGGATGACATGGATGACAGGGATGACAGGATGACATGGATGACAGGGATGACATGGATGACATGGATGACATGGATGACATGGATGACAGGGATGACAAGGATGACAGGGATGACAAGGATGACATGGATGACATGGATGACAGGGATGACAAGGATGACAGGGATGACATGGATGACAAGGATGACAAGGATGACAGGGATGACAGGGATGACAAGGATGACAGGGATGACAGGGATGACATGGATGACAGGGATGACATGGATGACATGGATGACAAGGATGACATGGATGACAAGGATGACAGGGATGACAAGGATGACATGGATGACAGGGATGACAAGGATGACAGGGATGACAGGGATGACAAGGATGACATGGATGACAGGGATGACAAGGATGACAGGGATGACAGGGATGACATGGATGACAGGGATGACAAGGATGACAGGAATGACAGGGATGACATGGATGACAGGGATGACAGGGATGACATGGATGACAGGGATGACAAGGATGACATGGATGACAGGGATGACAAGGATGACAGGGATGACAAGGATGACATGGATGACAGGGATGACAAGGATGACATGGATGACAGGGATGACATGGATGACAAGGATGACATGGATGACATGGATGACAAGGATGACATGGATGACAAGGATGACAGGGATGACAAGGATGACATGGATGACAGGGATGACAAGGATGACAGGGATGACAGGGATGACATGGATGACATGGATGACAAGGATGACATGGATGACAAGGATGACAGGGATGACAAGGATGACAGGGATGACAAGGATGACATGGATGACAGGGATGACAAGGATGACATGGATGACAAGGATGACAGGGATGACATGGATGACATGGATGACAGGATGACATGGATGACAAGGATGACAGGGATGACAGTGATGACAGGGATGACAGTGATGACAGTGATGACAGTGATGACAGTGATGACAGAGATGACAGTGATGACAGGGATGACAGGGATGACAGGGATGACAGGGATGACAGGAATAGGGATGACAGGGATGACAGGGATGACAGGAATGACAGGGATGACAGAAATGAAAGGGATGACAGGAATGACAGGAATGAAAGGGATGACAGGAATGACATGGATGACAGGGATGACAGGGATGACAAGGATGACATGGATGACAAGGATGACAGGGATGACAAGGATGACAGGGATGACAGGGATGACAAGGATGACAGGAATGACAGGGATGACAGGGATGACATGGATGACAAGGATGACAGGGATGACAGGGATGACAGGAATGACAGGGATGACATGGATGACAGGGATGACATGGATGACATGGATGACAAGGATGACATGGATGACATGGATGACAGGGATGACAGGGATGACAGGGATGACATGGATGACAGGGATGACAAGGATGACATGGATGACAGGGATGACAGTGATGACAGTGATGACATGGATGACAGGGATGACATGGATGACAGTGATGACAGGGATGACAGGGATGACAGGGATGACAGTGATGACAGTGATGACATGGATGACATGGATGACATGGATGACAGGGATGACATGGATGACATGGATGACATGGATGACATGGATGACATGGATGACATGGATGACAGGGATGACAAGGATGACATGGATGACAGGGATGACAGGGATGACAGTGATGACAGGGATGACAGTGATGACAGTGATGACAGGGATGACAGGGATGACAGGGATGACAGGGATGACAGGGATGACAGGGATGACAGTGATGACAGTGATGACAGGGATGACAGTGATGACAGTGATGACAGTGATGACAGGGATGACAGGGATGACAGTGATGACAGTGATGACAGGGATGACAGGGATGACAGTGATGACAAGGATGACATGGATGACATGGATGACAAGGATGACATGGATGACAAGGATGACATGGATGACAGGGATGACAGGAATGACAGGGATGACATGGATGACAGGGATGACAGGGATGACAGGGATGACATGGATGACATGGATGACATGGATGACAAGGGATGACAGGGATGACAGGGATGACATGGATGACAGGGATGACAGGGATGACATGGATGACATGGATGACATGGATGACATGGATGACAAGGATGACATGGATGACAAGGATGACATGGATGACATGGATGACAAGGATGACATGGATGACAAGGAATGACAGGGATGACAGGGATGACAGGGATGACAGGGATGACATGGATGACAGGGATGACAAGGATGACAGGAATGACAGGGATGACAGGGATGACATGGATGACAAGGATGACAGGGATGACAGGGATGACAAGGATGACAGGGATGACAGGGATGACAGGGATGACAGGGATGACAAGGATGACAGGGATGACAGGAATGACATGGATGACATGGATGACAAGGATGACAGGATGACAAGGATGACAGGGATGACAGGAATGACAGGAATGACATGGATGACATGGATGACATGGATGACATGGATGACAGGGATGACATGGATGACATGGATGACAGGGATGACATGGATGACATGGATGACAAGGATGACATGGATGACATGGATGACAAGGATGACATGATGACAAGGATGACAGGGATGACAGGGATGACAGGAATGACAGGGATGACAGGGATGACAGGGATGACATGGATGACATGGATGACAATGGATGACATGGATGACATGGATGACAAGGATGACAGGGATGACATGGATGACAAGGATGACAGGGATGACATGGATGACATGGATGACATGGATGACAAGGATGACAGGGATGACAGGGATGACAGGGATGACAGGGATGACATGGATGACATGGATGACATGGATGACATGGATGACATGGATGACAAGGATGACATGGATGACAGGAATGACAGGGATGACATGGATGACAGGGATGACATGGATGACATGGATGACAGGGATGACAAGGATGACAGGAATGACAGGGATGACAGGGATGACATGGATGACAAGGATGACAGGGATGACAAGGATGACAGGGATGACAGGGATGACATGGATGACAAGGATGACAAGGATGACATGGATGACAAGGATGACAAGGATGACAGGGATGACAGGGATGACAAGGATGACAGGGATGACAGGGATGACAAGGATGACATGGATGACATGGATGACAAGGATGACAAGGATGACAGGGATGACAGGGATGACAAGGATGACAGGGATGACAGGGATGACATGGATGACAGGGATGACAGGGATGACATGGATGACATGGATGACAAGGATGACATGGATGACAAGGATGACAGGGATGACAAGGATGACATGGATGACAGGGATGACAAGGATGACAGGGATGACAAGGATGACATGGATGACAGGGATGACAAGGATGACAGGGATGACAAGGATGACATGGATGACAGGGATGACAAGGATGACAGGAATGACAGGGATGACATGGATGACAGGGATGACAAGGATGACAGGGATGACATGGATGACAAGGATGACAGGGATGACAAGGATGACATGGATGACAGGGATGACAAGGATGACAGGGATGACAAGGATGACATGGATGACAGGGATGACAAGGATGACATGGATGACAGGGATGACATGGATGACAAGGATGACATGGATGACATGGATGACAAGGATGACATGGATGACAAGGATGACAGGGATGACAAGGATGACATGGATGACAGGGATGACAAGGATGACAGGGATGACAGGGATGACATGGATGACATGGATGACAAGGATGACATGGATGACAAGGATGACAGGGATGACATGGATGACAAGGATGACAGGGATGACAAGGATGACATGGATGACAGGGATGACAAGGATGACATGGATGACAAGGATGACAGGGATGACATGGATGACATGGATGACAAGGATGACATGGATGACAAGGATGACAGGGATGACATGGATGACATGGATGACAAGGATGACAGGGATGACAGGGATGACAGGTATGAAAGGGATGACAGGAATAGGGATGACAGGGATGACAGGGATGACAGGGATGACAGGGATGATAGGAATGACAGGGATGACAGGGATGACAGGGATGACAGGGATGACAGGAATGACAGGGATGTGCGGGATGACAGGAATGACAGGGATGACAGGGATGACAGGAATGACAGGGATGACAGGGATGACAGGGATGACAAGGATGACATGGATGACAAGGATGACATGGATGACAAGGATGACATGGATGACATGGATGACATGGATGACATGGATGACATGGATGACATGGATGACATGGATGACATGGATGACAAGGATGACAGGAATGACAGGGATGACAGGGATGACATGGATGACAAGGATGACAGGGATGACAGGGATGACAGGGATGACAGGGATGACAGGGATGACAAGGATGACATGGATGACAGGGATGACAAGGATGACAGGGATGACAGGGATGACATGGATGACAGGGATGACAAGGATGACATGGATGACAGGGATGACATGGATGACAAGGATGACATGGATGACATGGATGACAAGGATGACATGGATGACAAGGATGACAGGGATGACAGGATGACATGGATGACATGGATGACAAGGATGACAGGGATGACAGGGATGACAAGGATGACAGGGATGACAGGAATGACAGGAATGACATGGATGACATGGATGACATGGATGACAGGGATGACATGGATGACATGGATGACAGGGATGACATGGATGACATGGATGACAAGGATGACATGGATGACATGGATGACAAGGATGACATGGATGACAAGGATGACAGGGATGACAGGGATGACAGGAATGACAGGGATGACATGGATGACAGGGATGACATGGATGACAGGGATGACATGGATGACATGGATGACATGGATGACAAGGATGACATGGATGACATGGATGACAGGGATGACATGGATGACATGGATGACAGGGATGACATGGATGACATGGATGACATGGATGACATGGATGACAAGGATGACAGGGATGACAGGGATGACAGGGATGACAAGGATGACATGGATGACAAGGATGACATGGATGACATGGATGACAAGGATGACATGGATGACAGGGATGACAGGAATGACAGGGATGACATGGATGACAGGGATGACAGGGATGACAGGGATGACAGGGATGACAGGGATGACAAGGATGACAGGAATGACAGGGATGACAGGGATGACATGGATGACAAGGATGACAGGGATGACAAGGATGACAAGGATGACAGGAATGACAGGGATGTGCGGGATGACAGGAATGACAGGGATGACAGGAATGACAGGGATGAAAGGAATGAAAGGAATGAAAGGAATGACAGGGATGACAGGGATGACAGGGATGACAGGGATGACAGAGATGACAGGGATGATAGGAATGACAGAGATGATAGGAATGACAGGGATGATAGGAATGACAGGGATGACAGGGATGACAGGAATGAAAGGAATGACAGGAATGACAGGAATGACAGGGATGACAGGGATGACAGGAATGAAAGGAATGAAAGGAATGAAAGGAATGACAGGGATGACAGGAATGACAGGGATGTGCGGGATGACAGGAATGACAGGGATGACAGGGGTGATAGGAATGACAGGGGTGACAGGGATAATAGGAATGACAGGAATGACAGGGATGACAGGAATGACAGGGATGACAGGAATGACAGGAATGACAAGAATGACAGGGATGACAGGGATGACAAGGATGACAGGGATGATAGGGATGACAGGGATGACAAGAATGACAGGGATGACAGGGGTGATAGGAATGACAGGGATGACAGGGATGACAGGGATGACAGGGATGACAGTGATGACAGGGATGACAGGGATGACAGGGATGACAGTGATGACAGGGATGACAGGGATGACAAGAATGACAGGGATGACAGGGATGACAGGGATGACAGGGATGACAGGGATGACAAGAATGACAGGAATGACAGGGATGACAGGAATGAAAGGAATGACAGGGATGACAAGAATGACAGGAATGACAGGGATGACAGGGATGACAGGAATGACAGGAATGACAGGGATGACAAGAATGACAGGAATGACAGGGATGACAGGGATGACAGGAATGACAAGAATGACAGGAATGACAGGGATGACAGGGATGACAGGAATGACAGGGATGACAGAAATGAAAGGGATGACAGGAATGACAGGAATGAAAGGGATGACAGGAATAGGGATGACAGGGATGACAGGTATGAAAGGGATGACAGGAATAGGGATGACAGGGATGACAGGGATGACAGGGATGAAAGGGATGACAGGGATGACAGGGATGACAGGAATGACAGGAATGACAGGGATGACAAGAATGACAGGAATGACAGGGATGACAGGGATGACAGGAATGAAAGGAATGACAGGGATGACAAGAATGACAGGAATGACAGGGATGACAGGGATGACAGGAATGACAGGAATGACAGGGATGACAGGGATGACAGGGATGACAGGAATGAAAGGAATGACAGGGATGACAAGAATGACAGGAATGACAGGGATGACAGGGATGACAGGAATGACAGGAATGACAGGGATGACAAGAATGACAGGAATGACAGGGATGACAGGGATGACAGGAATGACAAGAATGACAGGGATGACAGAGATGACAGGGATGATAGGAATGACAGAGATGATAGGAATGACAGGGATGATAGGAATGACAGGGATGATAGGAATGACAGGGATGGTAGGAATGACAGGGATGACAGGAATGACAGGAATGACAGGGATGATAGGAATGACAGAGATGATAGGAATGACAGGGATGATAGGAATGACAGGGATGATAGGAATGACAGGGATGGTAGGAATGACAGGGATGATAGGAATGACAGGGATGACAGAGATGACAGGGATGCGCTTGTGAAGAAAAGTAAAGTGGGAATATTGCTTGTCGTCATTTTTTTCAACCAACCGTACTGATTGTATTTTAGACAAAATACTGCAAAATTGTATGGGTTCCCAGGTCTGCTTAGAGCGTTAGACTGGAGTGGCACAAACCCTCAACACTCAATCTCTAACGGAGATAAAAACAGCACAAAATGTGTCAGAAGACTTACCGTGTGCAAAGCCACCAGCGATGAATTCACAGTTGTCTCCCTTCTGCCACGACACGGATAAGCATGGTCCGAAAACTGCAAACAATAAGACGCTGTTCTGTTACCGTCTGTTCCATTCATTCAAAAGTGCCATTCATTTTACAAAGTCTATATTAATATGACAAATAAATGAAAAGTGAAGTTGTGTCTGAAAAGACTGTTGACAACCGCCGGAATATCCATAACAGTTTCAATCAATCAATATGAGGCTTATATCGCGCATATTCCGTGGGTACAGTTCTAAGCGCAGGGATTTATTTGTTTTTTATTTTTTTATTTTATGCAATTTGTATCGCGCACATATTCAAGGCACAGGGATTTATTTATGCCGTGTGAGGTGGAATTTTTTTTACACAATACATCACGCATTCACATCGGCCAGCAGATCGCAGCCATTTTGGCGCATATCCTACTTTTCAAGGCCTAATATTCCAAGTCACACGGCTATTTTAACATACAGTTTATAACATACTGGCTTCCTGAGATGTTTGAGCATTTATAATTTTGTAACACTAGCTGTAGTTACTTTGCTATTCTTTTTTTGAAAGTTTCAAATTGATTAAGTTACTTTCCATGCCCTGGCATATCACTTCCACGTGGACAGTCATATATCACCTTTGAGGAAAATCAAATGTTCAAAGAAGAATTTTTTTGTTCTATACTTCGGAGTTCAGCTGGTAAGTGTCTCTTTATTGGTGGAAAAGTCTTTACCTTCAGGGTTGACACAAGCGAGGGTGAGCGTAGGCGAGGGTCGGTAGGTGGGAGCGGTGGTCTGCTTGTTACTGGCGCCCTCTGTCTGCTGGCCTGATAATGACTCAGGTGTTGGAATGCTGTTGTAAAGAAGAGCTGGGTTTATAATTCTGTGGCAGTGAATTCTACATCCAATACTGCTTTCACATGATTATTTCATTGTTGTAGCAACAGTTTCAATCACAGTAAAGCAATTAACACAACCAAGAGATTATGCAAGGATCACTAAAGCAGCGCTGGATTTATAATTATGGGACAATGATGTCAACATCCAATACTGCTTTCACACGGCGGGGATGTAGCTCAGTCGGTAGCGCGCTGGATTTGTATCCAGTTGGCCGCTGTCAGCGTGAGTTCGTCCCCACGTTCGGCGAGAGATTTATTTCTCAGAGTCAACTTTGTGTGCGTGTGTACACGCAAGCACAAGACCAAGTGCGCACGAAAAAGATCCTGTAATCCATGTCAGAGTTCGGTGGGTTATAGAAACACAAAAATACCCAGCATGCTTCCTCCGAAAACGGCGTATGGCTGCCTAAATGGCGGGGTAAAAAACGGTCATACACGTAAAATTCCACTCGTGCAAAAAACACGAGTGTACGTGGGAGTTTCAGCCCACGAACGCAGAAGAAGAAGACTGCTTTCACACAATTATTTCACTTTGGAACAACAGTTTCAAGAAAAGCAAAGCAATTAACACAACCTGTCAACCAATAGATTATGCAAGGATCATTAAAGCAGCGCTGGGTTTATAATTATGTGACAATGATTTCAACATCCAATACTGCTTTCAAACAACTATTTCATTTTATTGCAACAGTTTCAATCACAGAAAAGCAATTAACACAATAAAGAGATAATGCTAGGAGCACCATTAAATAGGTCAATGACCATTTCATTTTCATTTCTTTATTGTCCCATCGCTGGGAAATTCGGGTCGCTTCCTCCCAGTGGAAAACTAGCAGCAACAGAGTCGCGCTACCCAGGCAGGTGTAATCAGGCACCTGTACTTATCGCAGAATGACCAAGGTCTTTTACGTGCCACTGTGGTGACACAATACCATCTTTGAGTCTGCACATAAAGTTGACCCGTGTCCTTCCCTGCCGCAATTGGATTGGATTGGATTGGATTGGATAAGATTTACAGTCCAGTGAGGTTACCCTCATGGAAATTCGGGCTGCTTTCTCCCCGGGGAAAGCGAGCTGCCATACATACGGCGCTACCCATATTTTTTGTTTTCCTGCATGCGTGTATTCGTTTCCTGAGACTTAATGCCGTGTGAGATGGAATTTTTTTACTTTATTCCAAGTCCCACGGGTATTTGATGGACATTTTTATCTATGCCTATACAATTTTGCCAGGAAAGACCCTTTTGTCAATCGTGGGATCTTTAACGTGCACACCCCAATGTAGTGTACACGAAGGGACCTCGGTTTTTCGTCTCATCCGAAAGACTAGCACTTGAACCCACCACCTAGGTTAGGAAAGGGGGGAGAAAATTGCTGCCTGACCCAGGCCTGAACATGCAACCTCTCGCTTCCGAGCGCAAGTGCGTTACCACTCGGCCACCCAGTCCATTGGAACCTGTGATCCTAGGATCACTAGTCCAGTGCTCTGATACATAACATGCTACCTCTAGAAATTACCTGTACACCAGAACACTGCTGTCGAATCCAGCCACCGCCAGCAAACCCAGGCGCTGCAGAACGTCTCTCCCCTGAAAATACAGCCTGTCAAATTTACTTAATTGATAGATGTACACTGTAACAAAACAAAAATAAAACATGAAAGAGTGAACAGTTTTGGTATTTTCTCCACCAATGTTTTGTCAGCTTATTGTTGATGACTTCTTCAGGATGGTATGGACATTTAAGGAATGAGGTGATGTGTAAACCCAGGGGCTCACATCCACGTCGGACATACACGGATATTTTTTCCAAATGTCTCATACATTTTTCATGCAAGAGGACATATGTCCTATTGTTTTTGTCACAACGTGGTCATTGTCCGATTATGATTTCATTTGATACGGACATTGTCAATACTTTCCAATTTACAGTAGTTTGATTTGCTATTTTATCAATGTTTTGCGAAGCAATGTGTCTCTTCAAGCAGACGGAACTTGGGGAGACTTTATGTGCTTTTCATAGAGAGCTTCCAAGGGTCGCAACTCTGAATTCGCGGTTTTTTTCTTCCGAAAAAGCAACATGCCGCCAAAACGAAAAATGGTGCCAGAAAAAATGTCCGATTTATGTTTGTTCAGGACAAATGTCCTATCACTGATGCATTGTCCCAGACATTTGTCCTATGCCACCTCTCATGGATGTGAGCCCCTGTAAACCACATGTAACCACCAACCACCCCCCCCCCCCCCCCCCAAGACAAATCATCGCTACCACCACATGAAGCTCCAACTCTTCCCTGCCAACCCTCCCCCTTCCCTCTCCACCAAAAGGCATGTGACTGACCATGCAGATATGAAAAATACTGTAAAACAGGCCAATAAAATAAAAACAATATGAACACACAAGTAGTTGGTTAAATAGGACTCACAGAAGGAGGGTGAGGAATGTCAGCCAGTCGAGGACACCACGCCATGCTGACAACATGACCTTGACTGTGAGCCAAGGTGAAGGACAGTCTAAGGTCAGGCGTGGACATAGGTCTGCAATACAAAAGGAAAACAAATCTATTCAAAACCAAATCACAAGATAAACAAGTTCATCAACAAAAATGGTCAAATCAAAACAGAAGAGTGTATGTGTATTTTGAAGCACAGCAGAAACCTCCTTTTAATACCAAACAAATCTGAGAAAATCAGGTCTAAAAAAAAAGAGGGATTAGATCAGATCAGTAACATTGTTGTTGAAGTTATTTAAATTGGTGGGTCTTCTTCTTCTTTGTCCATAGGCTGAAACTCCAACGGTTTAAGTGTACAACCGTTTTTACCGCCGCTTCTTATGCAGCCATACGCCGCTTTCAGGGGATGCATACTGGGTATTTTCATGTTTTTATAACCCACCAAACTCTGACGTGGATTTCAGGAGGTTTTGTGTGCGCACTTCGTCTTGTGCTTGCGTGTACACACAAAGGGGGGTAAGGCACCAGCAAGTCTGCACATCAGTTGACCTGGGAGATTGGAAAAATCTCCACCCTGAACCCACCAGACACGGCCGAGATTCGAACCCTTTCTTTCTTTATTTGGTGTTCAACGTCGTTTTCAACCACGAAGGTTATATCGCCACGGGGAAAGGGGGGAGATGGGATAGAGCCACTTGTCAATTGTTTCTTGTTCACAAAAGCACTAATCAAAAACTTGCTCCAGGGGCTTGCAACGTAGTACAATGTATGACCTTACTGGGAGAATGCAAGTTTCCAGTACAAAGGACTTAACATTTCTTACATACTGCTTGACTAAAATCTTTACAAACATTGACTATATTCTATACAAGAAACACTTAACAGCCCCACAATGATGTGCTTGGCAAAAAAAATAATAAATAAAAAAAAAATTAAAAAATAAAAACCACTTAACAAGGGTAAAAGGAGAAACAGAATCCGTCAGTCGCCTCTTACGACATGCTGGGGGAGCATCGGGTAAATTCTTCCCCCTAACCCGCGGGGGGGATTCGAACCCACGACCTTCAATTAATGGGTCTAAAGAGAGGGGTTCCACCGTATTCTTTCAGACCTGGGAACCCCTCTTTTGCGCTTGAAGCATTCTCAAAAAAACTTGACGTATATCCAGAAAAACGAACGTACTTTACACAGCATTCGAACATAGAAAATACTGGATCGGCTTCGAAAATGCGCAGGTGAAGAAACGTAGTTTAGGAATTTTTTTGATCGTATTTTTTTTCCACGGACCGTACTGATCGTATTTTAGACAATCAAGCGTACAAAATTCGGCAAAATCGTATGGGTTCCCAGGTCTGCTCTTTGCACAACAAAATTGAACAAAACTCACCGCCTTCCGTCCAGAGTTCCAGTTGACCAGAACTGAATGCAGCCCGATTCTTCCTCTCGTGTGAATATCTCCTGGCTTTTCCACATGACCTTGCCCGCTGCTACTGCCAACACCTGCCTCCTGGTGGCAGAGACACCAAGGGGACACCACTTCACCGACCTCACGGGACCGCCCGCAAAAGCTGTGGCTTGATCTGTGAAAAACAGTGAGGTTTGTGGTTAGTAGTGCATTGTATTATTATAGTCATTCTGAGTTTGGAGGGAAGGGGGGGAAGGGGGGGGGGGGAAGGGGAGGAAGGGGGGTATAAGGGGCCATGTGTGTGTTTGAGGGGGGTGGGTGGTTAGGACGTGTGTGTGTGTGTGTGTGTGTGTGTGTGTGTGTGGGTGTGTGTGTGCATGTGTGCGTGTGTGTTTGTGTGTTTGTGTGTTTGTGTGTTTGTGTGTGTGTGTGTGTGTGTGTGTGTGTGTGTGTGTGTGTTTAAGGTTATGCTGCTGCCTATGTAGTATTCATTGTTGTTCTACAAAAAAAATCAAAAATTGCACAAACAAAAAAAAGAAAGCAAAAAAGTCTACATGTTTGATGGACAGATCCATAGATAAAGTATAAAAAATGGAAGATCTAAACGCCTCATAGTCGTGAGTTTAAACACATAGCAACAAACACACACACACACACTCACACACGAGAGAGAGAGAGAGAGAGAGAGAGAGAGAGAGAGAGAGAGAGAGAGAGAGAGAGAGAGAGAGAGAAAGAGAGAGAGAGAGAAGATGGAGGGAGAGAGAGAGAGAGAGAGAGAGAGAGAGACAGAGAGGGAGAGAGAGAGAGGGAGAGAGAGAGGGAGAGAGAGAAAGAGAGAGAGAAGATGGAGGGAGAGAGAGAGAGACAGAGAGACAGAAAGAGAAACAGAGAGAGAGAGAGAGAGAAAGAGAGAGAGAGAGAGAGAAAGAGAGAGAGAGAGAGGGAGAGAGCGAAAGAGAGAGAGAGAGAGAGAGAGAGAGAGAGAGAGAGAGAGAGAGAGAAAGAAAGAGAGATGGGGAACACAGACACATTAATACAAGAAATGTCACACAAAATAGAAAAGCAAACCAAAGCCAATTAAAGAAACCAAGAAAGTTTTCTTCTTTATGTATCACTCACAGTCATCACTCAATGTCTGACTCCACTGCAGTGTGCGGGGCTGAGCGTCCTTTTTGTTGTTATACTGCGCCAAGCTGAACTCAGGACTCTCCTTGCTCACAGGTAGGTAGGCTGCTGCTTCACTGAACACATCATAATAAAAAAAACAAGAAAGGTAAGTTGTTGCAACGTCGGTATCGACAAAATTACGTTACAATCACAAATATATCGACCCAACGATCTTTTAAGTGAACAAACAAACAAATACATATAGTCACAAAAAACTTATCTTGATGGAATCAGTTTTCGCCCACTCGCCAGGAAGCCGAGCGAATGAATGAATCTTTGTTTTTGGATTTGAACACATCATATACATACATGGGTTATTCTCCAGAGCTGGGTACCATTCTGTAACATGCATTTTCAGTCCTTTAATAACAGCTATTGTGTTTTCAGCGTAGCATTAGGGCCCGATATTTAGACGAGACCAGTATAATGCCGACGAGTCGAAGACGAGTCGCATTATACTTGTTCGAGTCTAAATATCGGACCCTATTGCTACGATGAAAACACAATAGCGTTTATATAGCTATTCTGACATTAAATTCTGTGTTAAAATCATGTTTTTGTCAGCAACAAGTACCAGAATGGTCCATGTCGTTGAGTGCAGACGACGGTTCCCTTTCCGCATGAAGCCACGGAAATAACCGAACATTGAAAAACCCTTGGGACATGTATTACGGAGAAAACTCGAGATAACCGGATGCTTAGTATTAGTCAATATGTTAGGAATCATATGATGTCATGACGTATCATGCTTGCCTACGTAGATTGTATGTTCGAAAGTCTGACTTCTGTTGGGAATTAGCGTGGTGAAGACTGCGGTAAATCTGTAGATGATAAGAGAACAAGGATTGTCTCAGAAGAAACGACGAAATGTTTCAGACCGGTAACTTCATTTCAACATTGCACTACACAATGGACGTTCTATGTGACAGGAGAGTTTGCTGATTTTGTGTTAAACATTGGAGAGATCGTCTGCTAGAATCAGAGATAGGTCGCTTCAGATTGCAGCAGCTTCTGGAAATTTGCAAGGTTTGTTGCCTGTTAAAGAACTGGATTTTACACGTAATGTATGTCATGTACAGTAAGCAACAACAAAAACACACACAAAGTAAATGGCATCGTCTGTCGACTAGTCACATAAACAAACCTGGCGAGGTATGCGTGTACTTTATACACGTGGAAGAAACCGGAACCATGCGTCTTTGTTATTGCCGATATCGTTTGGATATCGGCAAAAATGGCCAACTTTCGTAGCGTTATGCTTTGATGATCGGAAAAGGGATGTGTGAGACCATCCAATCACAGCCCCCGAATTCCCCCACGTGTCCATCAGAATAGCTATATATGATTATAACGAGTAATCCTCCAGTCTGATTTGACACAAATTCTGACCGCTACATGGAGTTTCTTTCTTTATTTGGTGTTTAACGTCGTTTTCAACCACGAAGGTTATATCGCGACGGGGAAAGGGGGGGGGAGATGGGATAGAGCCACTTGTAAATTGTTTCTTGTTCACAAAAGCACTAATAAAAAAATTGCTCCAGGGGCTTGCAACGTAGTACAATATATTACCTTACTGGGAGAATGCAAGTTTCCAGTAAACAGACTTAACATTTCTTACATACTGCTTGACTAAAATCTTTACAAACATTGACTATATTCTATACAAGAAACACTTAATTGTTCGAACATAGCAATTCTAAGCTTGATGTAACATCATAGCAATTTGTGGCAAAACGTAGCATTCTCTTGGCAGCTCTGAAACAACAACAAAATAAAAATAAAACAAGAATAAATAGTTTATCACCTTTCATCCAGGGGAGACCAATGACAGGCGAGGGGCAAGAGGTCACCGTGCAGGGTTGTGTCCCCTAGCTGCTTCAAATGCTTCTCGTGCTCAAGGAAAAAGTCCTGTGTAGGGACACGGCGAAAAGAAATCTTTCTTGCCCCGCACATTTCTGCAAAACATAAACGTCAAATACTGCATGTTAACCCTTTCGCTGCCAATCAAAGCTTCCTGACTGCCAGGGAATATTGGAGTTCGGGGTGTAATAATTCACAAAAAATTCTAGCTCAAACTGGCAGTAGGTAGAAAAGTAAAACCTATGTTATTTTTAAAAGAAATTCAACCAAGAATCTGTTTTTAGGATCTAATCATGGAAATAATGCACAAGTGCAGGACGGGTATACCCGTCCTAAGGCAGTCAAGGGGTTAAAATTCAGGAAGGATTAAAGTCCAACTTCCCCATTTAAGACCCTCAAATTTAAAGACTTCCTCCCTTTAACTCTCTCCGGGCGATGGAACGCTATAGCGTTCCGAGTCCGCCATAGCGTTCCTGACGACGGAACGCTATAGCGTTTCTGAACTTCAAAAATTCGCGCGGCGATCGTGACGTAGTTTGTACGGAACTAAATGTTGCTAGCTTGTTCTGTGGTCTTTCCACAGTGCAAGGGAAGCAACTGCATTCACTTGTCCCTTTCTTTGTCTGTATTGTGACCCGGTTTGCGAAACTACCGACGATCAGCGTCAGGGTAAACAGTAAGACAATGGCGTCTTCCACGCAGTTGTCACGCTCGTCTTGTAGACCCAATGACAGGCGTTTTACGGCGTTGGAAGTTGTTGAAATGCTTCAAACTGAAGGATCTGACGTGGATGAAGGTGAAATTAGCGATTCATCTGTCTATCTTTATTCATTCTTTCACTATGAATTTTTTCCTAACCCATGCAAATGGCCCGTCTGGAGGGAAAGTCAAGGGAGAAAACTGGTCGCCCCGAGTGAGTTAAAGATTCCCCCTATTTACTAAAAAAAATAATAATTGTTCATGAATGCTTTAACTCATTCGCTGTGTATTGGAATTGGAATTCCGACACCTGTGTTTAGCGTTGCTCGCACGTCTGTAGTTTAGTTCCGACGAATATCACGAATTTTTAACGGTGTAAACGGTCCTGCTGACCAAGGGAAACAACCCCCGCAATAAACTTCTATCTGTCTACAGTGGAATCATTCACTGTAAACAGTTCCTTCCCTTCAACTGTTGGGATTAATTTGATTTTGTTGACGGTGTGCGACCCACGTGTTTTGACTTTTCCAAGATGGCGGATCATTCTGCTACAAGACGTAGTAACTTGAAAAGAGTGCTAGAACTTGTTATTCAGTACGGTTCTGATCTTGACCTTAGTGATGATGATAGTGGAGATGATATTTTAGATTCTGGTGACGAGTTTGTGCCAATGGACGATAATTTGGGTGATGATTCAGACAATGAAAGTGTCGATCATGACATTGTGTATGATGAACCCATGACGTAGAAAGTTTGGGTTTTTTGCTTCAAAGAGGTAGTTTGACTGGATGTGAAGACAACAAAAGGTATGTTCTTTCAAATGTTTCATATATTTTCTAAAAGAGCAAGTTTCAAACTTTGCAAAAATGTAAGGTAGGTAAGGTTATTTTGTGTTGTTGATTTTTATTATTTTTTTAACAATGGGTCAAAATCGTGCTATTTGAGGGAACACAGGGACAATTTAACAATTTAGACGCGCCTCGATTTTGCTTGACACTCACCAGTTTAAGTCTATTTAACAGTAATTTTTGTTTCTGATTCACCAGCAACACTCTTGACATTTGAAACAGTGCATATCAGCTTGATTTTGTGAGAAAAAGTACTGCAACAGTGAGTTACTGGTGTTTCATTCAAGAACAAAATAGTTGTTTTTGTTGCTTCAAATTGGATATTTTGCCTGGATATGAAGACAACAAAAGGTATGTACTTTCAAATGTTTCATATATTTTCTAAAAGAGTAAGTTCCAAACTTTGCAAAAATATTAAGGTATGTAAGGTTATCTTGTGTAGTTGATTTTTTATAATTTTTTCAAAATGGCTCTAAATCGCGCGCTGGCAGGGAACACAGGGGAAATTTAGACGCGCCTTGAATGAGTTAATGAATACACATTGCACATATGTGTGTGTGTGTGTGCACACACGCACACGCACACATTCATACAGATACAGAATGTTCAATAGGAATATCTACACACACATGTATACCTGTGTTCATGCTCGCGCACACATACACACACACACACACACACACACACTACAAAATATGAATACATGTACAAACTGACAACCATTATGTTGTATCAAACATAATGGTATCAAACAGCACGCTAACCTTGCTTATACGGAAATCAAAATATTCACAATTCAGACAAGCGGAATTTATCTATGGTCATTAGAATTCCATATTTTTTCTTTGCAACCTTAAAATAATACAGTTGACCCCTTTTAAGACTGCTGGATATCAAGCTCACTCACCGTCTCTACCCTCGCCACCTCCGGGAGGTCGATACTTTCTCCACCGCTCTCCGACATTTCCTTCATCGCCTGCGTCATCATCTTCGGCATCGTCTATCCCATCAGCCACCCAGTTGTCGTCGACCTTTTTCCTCTTGGCTCGGGGTTGCCTCCCTTCATCATCATCGCCCCTTCCCCCCGTCACTTCCTTCAGTGTTCTCATCGCTCTGTGAAGACAAGAGGAAGAGAATACAAAACATTGTACGATACAATACAATACAATGCAAAACAATGCAAAACAATGCAATACAATACAATACAATACAATACAATACAATACAATACAATACAATAGTTAGTTGTTGCTTTTTGGGTCCAGCGGACCATAGAGGCCAAATCAGGACCCCAATACATACAATACAATACAATGCAATGCAATACAATACAACACAACACAATAATACATGGGTCATTCTCCAGACCTGTGTACCAAGGGGAAACCATGTTACGAACTTGACATTTCTTTGTTAACCTGAGACATTTTAACAATACAAATTGATTTCATTCATTTTTCTTGACAGGCGCAGTGGCCTAATGGACAAGATACTAACATTCAAAGTGGAAGGTCGTGGGTTCGAATTCCGACAGCGCCTGGTGGCTTTAGGATGGACATTTTTCCGATCTCCGAGGTCTGTTTATGTGCAGACCTGCTAGTGCCTTATCCCTCTTCGTGAGTACACACAAGCACAAGACCAAAGTGCGCACGAAAAAGATCCTGTAATCCAGGTCAGAGTTCGGCGGGTTATAGAAACACAAAAATAACCTGCATGCTTCCCCCGAAAGCGGCTAATGGCTGCTTGAATGGCGGGGTTCTTCTTCTTCTTCTTCTTCGTTCATGGGCTTAGACTCCCACGTACACTCGTGTTTTTGCACGAGTGGAATTTTACGTGTATGACCGTTTTTACCCCGCCATTTAGGCAGCCATACGCCGCTTTCGGAGGAAGCATGCTGGGTATTTTCGTGTTTCTATAACCCACCGAACTCTGACATGGATTACAGGATCTTTTCCGTGCGCACTTGGTCTTGTGCTTGCGTGTACACACGAAGGGGGATAAGCCACTAGCAGATCTGCACATAAGTTGACCTGGGAGATCGGAAAAATCTCCACACTTAACCCACCAGGCGACAGCGGCCGGGATTCGAACCCTCGACCTTCCGATTAAGAGGCCGATGTCTTACCACCCCGCCACAGCGCCCGTCTAATGGCGGGGTTAAAAATGTCATACACATAAAAACCGTGGGAGTTTCAGCCCATGAACGTAGAGGAGGAATAAAATACTTCATTTCAGTGGAATCCCGAAGTCAAAACTCGACTAAATGTAAAAATAAAACTCTCACACTTCCGCCGCTTTTCGTTTGGGATGTCCTCCCATTTCCTCATCGCCTGGTGCCGCCTCCCTCTTTATCTCCTTTTCATTTTTCTTGGCTGCCATCTGGAGGTCTCGCTTTCGATGCTCCTGCATGTGTTGGTACATCCACATGGCTTTGACGACACTGCCGCACCGCTCGCATTGTTCCTTTTCATCCTGGGAAAGAGACAGAGAATACGGTGGAACCCTTCTCTAAAGACCCCCAATTAAACATATCCTCCCTCTTAAAACCTTGTCTTTTCGCATTTTTTCTCTCTCATAAGCTGTGTAAATTTACCCCCTTTTTTTAACTTTTAAGACTACCCAATTCAAGACTTTCTCCCTCCCTTTTACGACCTTGTGTTTTCGCTTTTTTTCTCTCCATAAGGCCTAACAAAAAAATAGGTGTGGTTACGGTAACCCGACCTACCCTATTTTTAGGGGCCGACCCTATAACTTTTTATTACATTTGTCAACAAAAAAACCCACACAAAACAAGAAAACGAGTGCAGAAAACGCAATGAAAGCGAAAGCGCCCGAGTCGCACACTTATTTCCCGGTCAAGTAGGTTTAATTTGTACACATTAGAAAAAAAAGTTTAAAAAAAAAAGTGATTGCCTACCTTCCTACCCTATTTTTTTTGGCTATGTTACCGTAACCACACCTATATTTTTGTTGTTGGCCTAAGCTGTGTAAATTTACCCCCATTTTAAGACTCCCTCCTTTTCAAGACCTGATTGTCTAAGATTTGTGGAGGTCTTAAAAGGGGGGTTCCACTGTACACTAACTGGCTGAATCTCAGTAACCTACCTCTCTCCCACACCACAGATAGTGATGCTTGATACCACTGTACACTGGCTGAATCTCAGTAACCTACCTCTCTCCCACACCACAGATAGTGATGCTTGATACCACTGTACACTAACTGGCTGAATCTCAGTAACCTACCTCTCTCCCACACCACAGATAGTGATGCTTGATACCACTGTACACTGGCTGAATCTCAGTAACCTACCTCTCTCCCACACCACAGATAGTGATGCTTGATACCACTGTACACTGGCTGAATCTCAGTAACCTACCTCTCTCCCACACCACAGATAGTGATGCTTGATACCACTGTACACTGGCTGAATCTCAGTAACCTACCTCTCTCCCACACCACAGATAGTGATGCTTGATACCACTGTACACTAACTGGCTGAATCTCAGTAACCTACCTCTCTCCCACACCACAGATAGTGATGCTTGATACCACTGTACACTAACTGGCTGAATCTCAGTAACCTACCTCTCTCCCACACCACAGATAGTGATGCTTGAAGTACTGGAAATTCTTGAACGGTCTGTGACATTTCGGGCAGGAAATTGTCTTAGTCTTCTTGTGGATGAGGACCATTGCACTTAGTGATTGGTCGCCTTCCGGACACTCTTCAGAGTACTGCAAACACAGATAATAAATAATGTATAAAGGTATCCCACAACAACAAATAAAAAGACAAAACAACACTGTACTCACATGTTAACAAAGATGATACATATCACAATGTTCGACGTTAAAAAAAATTTAATTTTCTAATTCCCAGATCGATCCTGCTGTTTCCTCCTGTGGGTCATTACAATAATAATTGTCAGTAAGTACTGGTGTCACATGACTGATGTGAACCAGTTGATTGGCTAATGGCGATGCGCGAAAACTGTTAGCGCACTCTTGGAGTGTGCTAACTTTTCCACAGAGCGTATTCTTCCGCCCTTTGCCTAAGCGAGACTGTACTCTTATCCTCAGAATTAATTAATGACATGTAGCTTATATTCTCCACAATACCAAAATAACATAAATTTCCTGCTTCTCAATTAAAGCAGAAGTGTGTTTTTTTCTGACAGATTGCATGTGCCTGTGCCACAGTTGCCACTGATCTAAAAATAGAACCCGCTGTGTCTAATTTTTCAGTTTCGTTTTGCGAAGATTCTTCTCATAATTATGCCGTAGCTTATTATCCACATTACCAAATGATGAGTTAGTATACAATTCCCAGCAGCTAACAGAAAACACAAGTGTTATTCCGATAACGTACCAGCTAGATCAGCATTTGGAATATATACGTAGCAGACTACACTGAAATGCAACTGCATCAGTTCAGCAAATGAATGGTTTCCGAATTATTATTTCAAGGCAAGAACAATCGGAATCGAAAACGTGTAGGGTTTAGAACGTCCGTACCATATATATATATATATAACACTTATTACCAGCCTGCCTCATGCGTGCAGACTCAGTGCAACGTGACGAGCAATGTTTGTTTTTGAAATGAGGCTGCAGTGGTTCGATTGCCCTAGCCTAGCAGACGACATAAACCCCGCTCAGCAAACTAACATGTTGGGCAAATGTGAACGATAAAACGATGGGGATATAATATGTGTAGGGTTCAGAACATTCTTACCGTTCATATTTAGTACCAGACTCCCCGATGAGTGAAGATACCACACGAGAAACATACATTTATTTTAAAAATGTGCTAACCGTCGACCTTGGGGGTTAGCCAATTCAAGGAGAGTCACTCTGCACAGTCAATCCGTCGAAGCTCAACTAGAGGTTTCGAATCGCAAATAACTAAGAACACAGTCCTTTCTCCGAGTTCAAATGAGGTCTCTCTGAAAGATCATCACTGTTTGGCTTAACGCTACACTGGAATTTACCAACAGAAATTAAAACAAGAGTTTGCGTGTGACGAAAGCACAACACACTTGAGACAGCCCACACAAAAGTAGATCTTCCACGACCTGACCACACAGTTATGCCTATTCAAATGCGCATAGCAAAATGGGCTGAAACTCCCACGTACACTTATGTTTTTGCACGAGTGGATTTTTACGTGTATGACTGTTTTTACCCCACCATTTAGGCAGCCATACGCCGCTTTCGAAGGAAATTCTGTACACAATTATTGCTGTTCTGACTGAGTGTGTGCACTAATGTGCGCAATGTGTGTTCCATGTGTAAAGGTGTGTGAATAAACAGGTGAGCGTGCATATGCTTGATATAACAGGGAGAATACTTCGTCACCCTTCACAGCATGCTCTGCAGTTGTCGGCCGTTGAAGAGCGCAAGCTTTTTATAGCTCGACATTTCTTCTATGTCGTTGGCACCTGTGAATTGTGGAGTTCTGTTTGTGATAGAGTCTGGCTGCTGCGGTCTGCTTGTATTTTTGGGGGAACCTTTGCGTACCCATACCAGTTTTTATAGGGCTAAGAAATCAGCTCTAAAATCTCAATCCTGTTTCAATGGCTTTGCCTTCAAAGGTGATTGTTGTGCCTTTTGCACTGGGTTACATTCAGAACATAATTATGAAAATAGTGAGAGAGACAGAGAAATGGGCAGAATTAGAAGCACGGTCAATGTTGTCATACCAGAGCAGCATGCCTGTTCCGAAGATGAAGTTTGTATGAGTTAAGGTTGTCCAGCTCCACTCCACATCTCAGGCAGTTCTGCCATCAAAAATATATCAGCAAAATATTAACAATATATCTAATAATGTTATAATTAAGTTGTTGGTTGGAAAATATAAGAATTTTATTGGAAAAAACACCCATGTAGAAGGATGCTTCCTGCCAGCAAACAAATTTAAAAATTAGTAAAAAATTTTTTTTAAAAAGAGATAGAGAGAGAGAAGGCACAAAATGTAAGGGTAGCCTGCCTAGGTAGCAACCTGTATGCAACTGAGGTCACACACAAATAAAGCAACATATTACCAAAGATTACGCAGTCACAAACAAATTTGATCATGGTTGAGATGGAAATGGATGGAGGGGGGGGGGGTGGGTGCAGGTCTGAAAGTGGCGAGTAGAAACATGTAAATGGCGAGTAGAAATGTTCATCTACTTGCCAAATGCGAGTAAAATTGCTGAAACAAATGGTTGGTTTGGCGAGAAATAATACTAAAATGTGCTATCTGGCTAGTAAATGAAAGGCCAGTGCCCCCCCCCCCCCCTCCCCGTTTGTGGACATTCAGTTTCAGCGCTGGGGTGTGGAAGATGCAATTTGCAAATATAACCGTCCTGTAAAAATTGGATACTTTAACTTGAACAAAACAAATTCTTCAGTGTGTAAAGTGCTGATCACAACGGAGACTTTTTCAACCAACTTTTCCCCAACTCTTTTCTTCAATTACATCTTTTTTTTAAATAATAATAATGAATCCTTCTTAATTAATCGATTAGTCATTACAAACATCGGTACATAAAAACAGACAGGACACTCACTTTGGCCTCATTCTTGAGATCTCCATTTGAAGAAAAAAAATCATGAATCCTACTTAATTAATAAAAAAAATCATTACAAACGTAGGCACATGGAAATAGAAAAGACACTCACTGTTGGCTGATTCTTGAGATCTTCATCTCCATCTTCTGTGTGAGATTTGTTGTTCTTCCTTGAACGACCCATCTTTCTTTTTACTGGCACTACTGCTGCAACCTCTTCCGTCTCTTGTAGTGTAGACTCTTCAGTGCTTTCTGCAATGCTCGATATCACATCCATCTTCCTCGGCCCGTCTCCTCTTTCTGAAGGAGTTTGGGTCCTGTCTGAAGCATCGCTATTCACAAAAGAGTCTGATTTTCTATTTGCGATTCTGCTGCCAGTTTTTAATACTTTTTGCTGTGTGTCTTTCTCTGCATCGCTGTGTTCAGAATCAGATGCTTCGCTTGTTTCTCGGTAGCTCTTTGTATTCTCTGCTCTCTGCCGTTGCCCCCTGCTTCTTGGTGTGATGTTTGACCGATTGGAAATGTTGTTCCGTGCGGAAGGAGTCCTAGTGGAGGGAGTACGTGCGGAGGGAGTCGGTGTGGAGGGAGTACGTGCGGAGGGAGTCGGTGTGGAGGAGTCTACCTTTCTTGGATGACCGCGTTTCTTTTTTACTGTAACAGCGGCTTCTTCTTCTTTTTGTTCAATGCCCTCCATTTCTGTAGTTTCGTTGTTGCTTGGTGCCGACTGATGGGAAATATTTGCTGTGGAGGATGTCGTTGTGAAGGAAGTCGGTGTGGAGGAATCTACCTTTTTTGGACGGCCTCGTTTCTTTATTACTGTAACAATGACTTCTGGTTCTACTCCTTCTTGTTCAATGCCTTCCATTTCTGTAGTATTGTTGTTGCTTGGTACCGACTGATTTGAAATGTTGTTTGCTGTGGAGGGTCTTGAGTTTGCCTTCCTGGGACGACCTGTTTTTTTCTTCACTGGAACAATTTCCAGATCTTCTCCAGTGTCTTCCATTTCTGTGATTTTGTTGTTGCTTAGTAGGGGTACTGCTTTTGTGTTTTTCATACCTGCTCCTCTGCTGGTATTTGCTGTGTCAGCATTCTTTCTCGGTCTTCCTCGTTTCCCTGGGGTCTTCTTTTGATCCAAAGACGAGTTTTCCAAAGTTTCAGAATTATCAGCATCATTTGTGATTTCACCTTGACTTTTGAAAAACACATCAAGGCTTTCCCCCTTCACAGTCTTTTTTCTCTCTCTTCCTGACCTTCGACCTCCAATCGGTGACTCCCCAGGTTCTGAAATGTTCAAATCCTTTGATTTTCTTTGAGAAACCGACACAGGAGTTGAATGCATTGGTGAAACAAAACTGTTATCATGTGTAAGACACGATGAGGGTGCAGACATCTCGTCTAGCCTGTCATCCTTTTTGCTTACGGCAACAGGCGGCTGCAATGTGATGTCGCTAGCCGTTGTTGGTTCCGCAACAGATACATCCAGTCTGGACACAAGTTTTCGGGGACGCCCAGGTTTTCTTTTAGACTGTTTTGGTGGACTTTGCAATGCAGAAAGATTTTCCTTGAGCTTAGTTTCAGCTTCTTCGGGCTTTCCAGTTTCACTGGGCTCTGTTCCTGGTACTGAAGACGTGGAACAGTCATCTTGTACTGATGCCGATGCTGCCTCTTTTAGACTTGGAGATGCTTCAGGGCTTCCATGAGAATCCATTCTCACCAAGATATATATATCTCAATCTGTACCAAAAACAATTACTACTATTAGCCTTTGCGTCTCAATGCGACCACCTCTTGAAAACAACCACCTGCCCACAACAATAAAATAACCACACAAAGGATGCAGAAGCATTGATCTAGCAAGTCTGTGAAAGTCTCTCATCGTCTCTCTGACCCCCTCCCCCCCCCCCCCCCCCCCTCCTCCCTTGGGATCTCCCCAATATTGCAGTCCTTCCCGTCCTCTGTCACATCTTCTAATTCTTTTGCTGCATTTTTTCCTCTTTTTTGTGTGTGTGTGTAAAAATTGTGTCTTGCGTTCTCATAAGGGTATTATAAGTGATTCTATGACCTTGACATAACGTGAAATAACAATTCCTATCTAGATGTACATATTTATAACCACACTTAAAAAAAGCGTAGCTTGTTGTGTGGCCACAAATGTTTATATCGTATATATATACATGCCACCCTGTATTTCAGTAATAAAATCTTGTTTAAACCAAAGGATACCAGACCAACTTTTTTTTCTACATAATTCACGACCACCTCTTTAAAATATTCACTTTTGGATGGTTCCTTGGGCGTTTGTTTTTGACAGGTTTGACTGTGTACTGTATTTTTTTTCTAAAAAAAAGTGCATGCTTACTACAATAATAATTAATATATGGAGGCTCAACATAGATCACATTTTTTTTAATTTTATTTTAATCTCACCTGTAACTGTATTGCGGAATGTGTATGGCCAGCCTGCTACTGTTATACGTGTAAGTGCTTATATATATAGCCTTAAATGGTTAAATTCAAAATGTTCAGCATTTTACCCTGACTGAGAAGGATGAAAGTGCACAACGATTTTAAAACCATTTGCAACATAAGGTGCATTTCTGACTTTTTAAAGAAGCAACCTGCATAAAACACTCTGTGCTATCTTCTACTACAGCACACAGCCGTAGTGATGCAAGAAAATAACCTCCTGTGCAACCTGGTTTGAAAGGGAAGACAGCCAGATTCGAACCACGGACCTCACGATCCGGAGGCAGAATTGTTAACCACTGCGCCAGCGAATCCACCAGCACAAGTAGTTACAACTTTTTGCCCAGAATATAGACGGAGTGGATCTTGTAATGCAGATATTACCCCAAAATCGAAAATAAAAGTTGAAAATAAGCTATAAATGCGCTAAATTCGTTTAAAACGCTTTCCACATCACCTTCTACGCGCTTGCACACAGGAGTTACCTCCGCCGCCTCGGAGACCTGTTTTTCCGGTTTGCCATTTCCGCTTCCGGTTGATTTTAGACTTAGGATTTTGCGGCGACATTTTTCAGACTAAAACTTACTCGAAAGTTTACTTGGTTGCCAACATTGTCTTTGAATCATGGCTGAACGACCAAGCGGATCCCACCCCTACCCTCTTGGGTCACAGGCTTCGGCGCCGGGTTCTTTACCCTCCACCGTAGGCCAGCAACAACAGCAGCAACAACAGACACAGCAGCAAACAGCCCAGCAGCAGCAACCACAGCAGCAGCAGGCAACGCAGCAACAACAACAGCAAATTGTGTCTCCTGTGAAAGACATTAACGCCGTGAATGTGTGTCGGATAGGCCAAGAAATGGTCCATGACATCGTGCACAAAGCCCAAGAGATCTTCCAGCTTTTGTCGGCAAAGAGTATGCAGGTTTGTAGTCTAACTACTTTTCTTATTAATTTTGTATTGTTCAGATCATATTTTTTAAGATCGCGTCTGCACTGTAACCGCGAATGTTGCATATACCTGGGAAATGTTTCTCGAGATCTTCCAGCTTTTGTCGGCAAAGAGTATGCAGGTTTGTAGTTTCTTATTAATTTTGTATTGTTCAGATCATATTTAAGATCTCGTCTGCACTGTGTAAGCACGAGTGTGGCATATACCTGGGAAATGTGTCTCGAGGGTGCAAGACTTCAAGACTGAGCCTCTAGGCGCATAACTGATAAGACGCCTGTGCTCCTGCCCCAAGACATTTTCAAAGAATCAAACTGCTCTGGCATTATCGTGGCAATAGTATTTAACCCTTTCGCTGCCAATCTTCTTCTTCTTCTTCTTCTGCGTTCGTGGGCTGAAAATCCCACGTACACTCGTGTTATTTGCACGAGTGGAATTTTACGTGTATGACCGTTTTTTACCCCGCCATTTAGGCAGCCATACGCCGTTTTCGGAGGAAGCATGGTGGGTATTTTCGTGTTTCTATAACCCACCGAACTCTGACATGGATTACAGGATCTTTTTCGTGCGCACTTGGTCTTGTGCTTGCGTGTACACACGGGGGTGTTCGGACACCGAGGAGAGTCTGCACACAAAGTTGACTCTGAGAAATAAATCTCTCGCCGAACGTGGGGATGAACTCACGCTGACAGCAGCCAACTGGATACAAATCCAGCGTGCTACCGACTGAGCTACATCCCCGCCCAACTGCCAATCAAAACTTGCGTATGTGCATTCCTTACTGCCAGGGAATATTGGAGTACGGGGTGTAATAATTCACAAAAAATTCTAGCTCCAAACTGGCAGTAGGTAGGTAAGTAAAACCTATGTTATTTTTAAAGGAAATTGAACCAAGAATCTGTTTTTATCAATCAATCAATCAATGACGCTTATATCGCGCATATTCCGTGGGTACAGTTCTAGGCGCTCTGTAGTGATGCCGTGTGAGATGAAATTTTATACGGCCAGTAGATTGCAGCCATTTCGGTGCATATTTACCTTTCACGGCCTATTATTCCAAGTCACACGGGTATAGGTAGACAATTATTAACTGTGCCTAAGCAATTTTTGCCAGGAAAGACCCTTTTGTCAATCGTGGGATCTTTAACGTGCACACCCAATGTAGTGTACACGGGGGAGGGTTCGGACACCGAAGAGAGTCTGCACACAAAGTTGACTCTGAAATAAATTTCCGCCGAACCTGGGATCGAACTCACGCTGACAGCGGCCAACTGAATACAAATCCAGCGCGCTACCAACTGAGCTATATCCCCGCCCAGTGTCTAATCATGGAAATAATAATTAGTTTGGCTTATAATGATGTTTTAATATGAACTTTTGAAAAATCAGTCTGGCGCATCTTCCGGTGCCTGTGGATCAAACACAGGTGGCTGTTTTGCTTGCTCCAAGAAAGGATTATAATCACTGTCATCTACCTGTTTCCAACGAATCGTCCGAAAGAAGATCTCCCCCTTCCCCTGTCAATATCCATAATCATTTGCACCGCCTGTAGCGTCAGTCCGGCTTTGTTTTTCCCTACTAGGGCCCGGTCGACTGTCACCGTTAGCCATTTTGACGAGTCGAGATTTCTCTCCCCTACCCTGTCGCCAAGGCCGAAAATAGCCTTCAGACGCAAAACCGCGTCACCATTTATGTTTATTCATGAGAATGAGGTATCCTTCCAAGCCATTGGCTGCTATTTGTGTGTCAGCAGTGACGTAGCATTTCTGGAAAATTCCTGAACGGAGAAGACTGGTAAACCCATTCTAAGGCGCTGCGGCTGCACAAGCGCATGACGGGTATACCCGTCATATGGCAGTCAAGGGGTTAAACATCTCTCGACTTTCCACTTTTCTTAAATTAAAAACGGGATTTCTACTGTAGGAAAATTTGCTCATTTCTTTATAAGACCTGATTTTCGCAGATTTTTGTGGGTCTTAAAATGGGGTTCTACTTTATAAGAATTTGCTCATTTATTACAGTGGAAGTTTTAGCCCATGAACGCAGAAGAAGAAGAAACTCGTTTATTAATGAGATGTTTTGATTTATTGCAGCTGAACATGAACAGCCAGCAGTATGCGGAGCGCAAGGCCAAACTGGAGGAGAGTCTCAACCACGTCAACGGTCAGTTCCGCAGACTTCACTTCATCCACGACAAGGTGTCCGAGATCTCCACTCAGACCGATGATCCTGCTCCACAGGTATGGGATAATTAGTTTTGAGACGAGCATTTGGCTTTGCTTAGCCGCTAGGGTCTGTGTAACTTACACCTCTTCGTATCACTATCAGTCTGCCTTGAAGGTGAGGATAAGTGTCCAGAACAGCGCTTTGCAGTTTACTTGAATGCAGTGTTTGGTATAGAACTGAGGCGCATCAGCCACGACAGTGCCTGAGCTAAACATTGGTGGGTACTGCTCACAGCCTGGCACACGGCACAGTAAACATTCCCCCTCCCTTCACTTCTCTTGCCACCATCCGCCCTACCCTTGGTCTCATAACTATTTAGTGTAGGCATAGACACAAATCCTGTTACAGTGACCCGACAGACCCTATTTAAGGCACACACACACTTAACAACAATTTTTTAGATGACAAGGCTAAAAGAACTGGGGTCGGTAGGTCAGATACTTTTTTTTTTTAAATGTGTGATTGCCTTTTTGTTTTGTTTACACAAGCATATGTTGGCCGTAAATTTTGTAAGCTGTATTCCCTGGCTGTCTGAGAAGAGTAACATTTTTAATTAATACTGTCTTTTGAGGGTCAAAAAAGATTGTAGGGTCGGGAGGAAAACAATGGGTCGGTCGGGGGAATCAGAAACATTGCAATTTTTTTTTTTTTTTTTGGGGGGGGGGGGGGGGGGGGGGTCCTATGCTGCCAGCTCCAGAGATTTTTCTTCATCATCACCAGATTGAAAAATTCTGCTTCACATTTTCTGGGGGTGATGTGGGGATGTTTTCCAGCATTTTTCAATTTCATGATCTCGGACCTTAGATTGCTGATCTCTAAAATGGTCATGTGTTTTTAATTTTTATGTTCTCAGAGAATGCTACTTGTCATTCATCCCCCAAAGCAAAATAGCGTTGAATTTTGACAGACTTCTGTTTTACTACTGTGTAGTTATTATTTTATGTATCGATAGAACCTTGGAAATTCCTTCTTTGAGCCATGTGATGTCTGACTAAAACTCATATTTAGTCGGCCAGGCAAGACTACTGAAGAGTGCATAATTATTTGTGTGCATTCCATTGTAAAATAGAGAAGGGAATTTGAACTAAAATCGATCAATACATAAATGTAATTTGTATATTTGACCAAAATATGACATTTTACACAGATCTTGACAGTCATTGTTCACCTCGGCCGCATGTGCAGTCTCGGAGGAAAACTGACTGTCTTGACATGTGTAAAATGTCATATTTTGGTCAAAAATACAAATAATGTATTGTGTTCATGTCTTGGTGTTCTTAGCTCAAACAAGAAAGCTTTGCAAGGCAATGCGTTACATTTTCAAGTGTAAAAACTAAAATATTTTGTTTCAGCAACTGGTGCCTGCGGTCGGTGTGGACACAGAGCCTGTGATTCCTGTCCCCGGCACAGAGTTTTACAGTATGATTGTCGAGCAACACAGGGAAATTGTGGAGGTAGGTCTGGTGTGGTTGGATTTGCCTACAGCTGTACAGTGGAACCTCCCATTTAAGACCTCCAAAACTCTGAGAAAATCAGCAAACCGTTTCAAACAGAGAAATAAAATCATTGTTTGTGTGTATGGCCTGGCCTTAAAAGGGTGGGAGTCTTAAAAATGGAGGTAAATTTACATACATTAACAGCACAAGATCTGAAAAAGTAGGGTCTTAAAATGGGGGTCTTAAGAGAGAGTTCCACTGTTATTGTATGCAGCAGAACCCATCTCCCGTTTTTAGACTCCCCAAGTTTAAAGACTTTTCTTTTTCACATTTACTGTTTTTAATGCCTGTAAATTTACCTCCATTTTAAGACATTCCCTCTGAGTCCGATTATAATAATAATAATAATAATAAATAACTTTTCTATAGCGCGAGTCCCATCAATTGGCTCCAGGCGCTTTACAAATTCATTATAGAATAAACTAGCACAAATCAACAAGCAAACAAAGCATACATTTAACTGAGACATAACACCAAGAACCCAAGCACTAAGCAAAAACTTAGCGTACAATGTTAAAAGTACACACACACGCACGCACACACACACACACACACACACACACACACACACACACACACACACACACACACACACACACACACACACACACACACACACACACACACACACATACACGCACGCACGCACACACACAAAGATACCATTGACAAATAGACCATAAAGCACATACAGGGTAGAGAGTTCCAAAACAGAATAGAGTTGTGGAGAGTCTACTCAGGCTAAGCAAAGGCTTTACGAAACAGGTATGTTTTGAGTTGTGTTTTGAAGGAGGAAAGGCTGCTGGAGTCACGGATAGAACTTATCCAAGATTTTTGGAATTTGTCATTAAAATTGAAGTTCCTTCCTCTGCATATAAATACATGCAGGGTTTCATTTACTAGTGCGCCCTGCGCCATTGGCGCATTAAATCTGAAAATGTCCCATCACAATTCGTCAAAGGGCGCATTCAGATTACATACCACTGCGCCACCAAATGTACACTTTACATCGGATTAAACACACACACACACACACACACACACACACACAGATAACACGATATAGCGGCTAAATCTCAGATGGCACCATTTTGCATCTTTGGTCAAAACGCGTACAGGCCTCTTTGGTGCTTCTTGCCTTCGACCATGTCCCATCGGAATTCGGTTGATTGTGACAAATGTCCCATTGCCTTTTTCTCCCAGGTTAAACCCTGTACATGTAATGAAAATGTGCTTCCCCAGTATGTTTCATCTATGTTGGATGTGGTTTATATGACTAAGTGCCAAAAGGTGCTCACAGAACAGAAGACGACTTTGTTTTACAATAAAAATGTTTCTAAAAACGTGTGTCTGCTGAAAATTGGTGTGTGTGTGGATGAATGTGCGAAGAGATAGTGGACATAATTTCGTGTGTCTGACTTGAACGGTTTTGAAGTTATCTTTGTTTAAAGTCAAAAATAACGCCAAAACCGGCCATCTGAAAAAGGACATCGTGATACCTCGTGTTTTGAATATGCCACAGAAAAATAACAAGAAGCACAAATGAATTGCATTTAGTTTGATTGAATGCCTGAAACATCGCTTTACAGACGAGACCAAACGTCAAATCTAAATCTCGAGAGAATTTTTTTTTTTCGATAACCGAATTTTAAGGTGTCGCACGCAAGATGATTCGTCATCACGGCATACATTTTTCAATCGCAGATATTTACTAAATTTCTTTTTCAAAAACTCTGGAATTGATGTCGACACGTCAAGCGATAACGGTGTATCAAACTGCTGTCTTTCAAGTAATCCAGCAAAGACTGCAGAACTTTTGAACAGCATTTTTGAAAACGATTTGAAAATTTCGTCATATCTTGCGTGCGACAAAATGTTCGGTAATTAACGGTTATTTTCTTTTAAAAACAAAATTTACATGTACAAAGATCTACTTCATTTACGGAACCACGTGACACATTCTGTGTTCAAAATTTGTGAAGAAATCACGAACCACGATTGCGCTATCAAGTGTTGAAATTATGTCCTCAACATCTTTTCAGATCTTGCGTGCGACACCTTCTTGCGTTCAACATAAAATGTCACTACCTTATCGAGTTTAATGGGTAAAACTAACTATTTGTTGTCTTAGTTTAATCTTCTTAATTAAAAGCGTAATAAAACCGAACTTCTAAGATGAATTTTAATTGAGATTAGCGAAAGAGCGGGCACGCAAGTCGACCTTAAAGTAAAAGAATGATAACACGAGCGTTTGTCGTGTTGTCTTGCGTGCAACACATTGTCCAAAAAGGAAAATGTATATTTTTCTCAGACGTTTTTTAAGTTGAAACCTTGAAACTTCACACACATTTGGGGTTTAATCGCCCCCATGCATGGTAAAAGTCTTGTTGACCCTTGTCAGATTTCAAGGTCACGGCTGGGTCACATGTGGTTCAGAAAACGGATGAAACATATTTTTTCAGAGATTTTTGAAGCTAGAACCTTCAAACTTCAAACAACGCTTTTGCTTAATGATTGTTCAACATGGAGAATTCAAGGTTGATCCTTGAGAAATGTGAAGGTCATAGCAGGGTCTCGTGTGGGTAAAAAAAAAACATAACCTTTTTCTCAGAGTTTTTCAAAGCAAGAACCTTGAAAGTTCACATTTTTGGGCTTAATAGCCTCCATACACGGTTAAAGTCTTGTTGACCTTTGTCGAATCTCAAGGTCACATGGGCAAATCAAAAACACGAAAATGCATCATTATCTCAGTTGTTTTTAAAGGGAGAGCCTTCAAACATCACACAACTCTCAACTCCGACTTAAAGAAGTTAAGGTAGATCCTTGTCACATGTCAAGGTCACAGAAAGGTCTCGTACGGGTAAAACAAACAAAACAAACAGATAATATTCATTTTTTCAGCTTTGTTGTTAGCTAGAATAGAGGCACATGCCACCATTCCATTCAACATGACTCATAGAAATGTATGATGTATGACGTAATTGCATTGTGTGTAATGACGCGGCTGCCTCTGTAGTTATTCCAGCCTTTGAAGAAATGGCGTTTTTCCTTGCTTGGACACATTTTTCCTTTTCTTGGATGTTTCAGGAGTTTGGGTGAGTTTGGTGTATATGGTTGAACACAATTTAAAATTTGCATAAAAGTGTATTAAATTAAACAGTGGTAGCCAGTCTCATCTGTTGTGTCGACAATTTAATCTCTTTTGTGTGACCTCAACTTGACCCCTCTGAATGCTCTCAATCATGGAAATTGACCACACTTTGATTATAACCAAACAACATCAAAACTTTGGAATGTGTGAAGTTTCAAAGGTGTTGCTTAAAAGGCGTTCGTGAAAATGACAATTGTATGTGTCTGACTTCAATGCGACCCCGCTGCGACCTTGACGTTTGATTTTATCAACCAGACTTTCATCATGTGTGAATGACTTCAAACACTATAAAACTAGTTGAAGAAATTGACAATTTTTCAAAGTTTAAGCCAGATGGCACTGCTGTGACCTTGAAATTTGACAAACATTAACCAGGCGGTCACCTTTTTTTAGAAAATATCCTTAAAGGATCTTTAACCTTACTGTGACCTTGGAATTTGATGAGGTTTAATTTAACTTGCGTAGTGTGCCAAGTTTCAAGGCCCTAGCTTCAAAAACATATGAGAAAACCTCATTGAAAAATGTATATGTTTGACCTCAACGCGACCCTGCTGTGACCTTGACTTTTTCAACCAGACTTTAATCGTGTGTGAACATTATACACTAGAACTGTGTGTATTTTCAAAGCTCGTGCTATAAACGCGCTGAATAAATTGAAAATATTCCACATTTGGACCAGATGTGACCCCGCTGTGACCTTGAACTTTGACAAAGATTAACCAGCAGGTCACTTTTAATGAGGTTTTATAAAAATGCTGAAAGTATGTGAAGTATGTAAAGTCTAACTGATCTAGTATTAAAACATGTAAGACGTGACAACGACAATTTTCCAGTTTGCAAAGGAAATTTAACCTCGCTGTGACCTTGAAATTCAATGTTGTTTAATGTGATGTGCACCATACCTGGAGGTCATTATACTTTGGTTGTGGGCCAAGTTTCAAAGCCCTAGCTTTAAAAACGTGCGAGATAACCTTAATGCTATGACTCAGTGCCGTTTTGAATGATATAACGAACAAAATTATCGTTATTTGTAAAATCATTTGGGTAAATTTATCTTTTCTTTTCGTAATTGGGTTCCAGCATCTGTTGTCTTAACAAAAATCACAATATCAGTCGTGTTTGTCAACTTTTATTTTTTAGCCCCTTTGTCCGCTTTTCGTGCGCACCTTTTGGCACTTAGTCATATGATTGTGAGTTCTTTATTTTTTTTTAATGTTTGTTGTTGAGTTTTTGTAGTTTTTGTGTGTAGTGTAATTCAGTGAATGAGTGAGTATGTGTGTGTGTGTGTCTCTGTGTGTGTGTGTCTGCTTGTGTGTGTGTGTGTGTGTGTGTGTGTGTGTGTGTGTGTGTGTGTGTGAAACTTTCAACACCGTCTTTTCAGTTTAAACCTTAAATGTATCAAAGCGCACATCCTGTTCATAATACACTGTAAAACAAATGTTTAAAAAGAGTAACACAAATTCTCCATCTTTATTTTGTTCAGCAGGTTTGCTTGTCCTTTGGTGCATGTGTGCGCTTAAGTGTATCAAAGCCCACATCCTGTTCATAATATTGATACGCTGTAAAATAAATGTTCAAAAAGAGTAACACAAATTCTCCATCTTTCTTTTGTTCAGCAGGTTTGCTTGTCCTTTGGTGCATGTGTGCGCTTAAGTGTATCAAAGCCCACATCCTGTTCATAATATTGATACGCTGTAAAATAAATGTTCAAAAAGAGTAACACGAATTCTCCATCTTTCTTTTGTGCAGCAAGTTCGCTTGAAGAATCAACAACTGAAGGAGATCATTGATCAGATTCGAACCATCATCTGGGAAATCAACACAATGATAACCATGAGGAGGACGTGACTTCTGTTCAACTCGTGTGTTTGACTTACCCTCTGTGTTCACTATGTTTAATGGCCTTGGGATGGCCAAATTCTCTGCCAGGTTGCCAGGGGCAAGTAAAAAACTGCCGGTATAGTAAAAACCGCCTGGCAACTCGCCCGGCTGGCCAGTGAAAATTCTGGTCAAATGTGACATTTTTGGTTGTAATATCGAAATCAGATGCAGCAACTTTGGTATGCAAATTTCTGGCGTGCTAGTGACTCTCTCGCAGTTACTCGCTCGGCTGGCGAGTTAAAATTTTGGGATTTGGCCATCCCTGTAGCCCTATAAGAATCTGCTGTTGCTGAACTCATTGTTTGCAAGAGCATACTAGGAGATAGCAGCAGCCAGACCCCATCACAAACAGGGCCGATGTGCTCGGAGCGAAGTGGGTGCCACCCAAACGGGTGAGAACAAACTACGGGGTCTGATTGGTTGAAATCACAACAAACCTCAATTTCAACCAATCCAACACTGCAGCTGACTCCCGCCCGGTTGGTAACTTTCTCGTGCACCTTGGCTCAGCTCTCCACATCTGAGGGGCGTGCAGTCTACTGGCCTGTAAGAAACAGAGCTACTATAAATAGCTTGTGCTCAAGGCAGGGAAACAACTCTGTCAGTGCAGAGCAGCTGCTGTGAAAGGGGGGACTACTGCTCCATCAAGTCAACAATCTGAGAAAGTCAGGTCTGAAATTAGAGGGAGTCAAGGAGTACTTGGAGGGAGTCTTAAAATGGGGGTAAACTTACAGAGGTTATGAACAAAAAATCTGAGAAGATAGGGTATTAGAAGGGAGGGAATCTTAAATTGGGGGGGGGGGGGGGGGTTGTCTGAAAAGGGGGGATCCTTTGTACCTGCAATAAAAGGACACCCTTAGAACCAGCCAATAGTTTCCCTACAGATGTATGACAGATGATAGATACATGTTGGTAGAAATAATAAGCAAAGGGGCAACAGAATGTACTAAATGTATAAATGTGGGTGAAAGTGTGTGTGTGTGTATGAGAGACAGATTCACATGCATGTAAGGCACACAAAAAAATAGGTGTGGTTAAGGTAACATAGCCAAAAAAAATAGGGTAGGAAGGTAGGCAATCACTTTTTTTTTTTTTAACTTTTTTTTTCTAATGTGTACAAATTAATCCTACTTGACAGGGAAATAAGTGTGGGACTCGAGCGCTTTCGCTTTCATTGCGTTTTCTGCACTCGGTTTTTTTTTTGGTTTTTTTTTTGTTTGTTTTTTACAAATGTAATAAAAAGTTATAGGGTCGGCCCCTAAAAATAGGTTAGGTCGGGTTACCGTAACCACACCTATTTTTTTTTTAGGCCTAATGTTTGAGATGTAACAGCTGGGTGAGAGTGTGTGTTTATTCATATTTTGAATGCCTGCATTAGTAACATGGACTCGAGAGACTAAAAGGGAAAGCAGAAGTGATGTTTTGATATATATGTTCACATAAAGAAATGTAAATGTTGAACATGTTACATGTGGTTTTTGAGGTTGTGTGTGTGTCTGTATGTGTGTACCTGTGTGTGTGTGTGTTTGTACCTGTGTGTGTGTGTGTGTGTGTGTGTGTGTTTGTGTGTGTGTTTGTACCTGTGTGTGCATGTGTGTGTACAAGTACCTGTGTACATCTGTGTGTGCATGTGTGTGTGTGTACCTGTGTGTGTTTGTACCTGTGTGTGCATGTGTGTGTGTGTACTAGTACCTGTGTACATCTGTGGGTTCCTGTGTGTGTGTGTGTTTGAACCTGTGTGTGTGTGCCTCTGTGTGTGTGTGTGTGTGTGTGTGTGTGTGTGTGTGTGTACATGTACCTGTGTTTGTGTACCTGTGGATGTGTATGTGTGGACTTGTGTGTACCTGTGTATGAGTGTGTAAACCAAAGGCATTGCACACACAGGTCCTTGTTATGGGGTTGGTGCCTGCTTCCCTGTAATTTCTGAGGTGACTCATCCATCTAAACAAAAGACAAGAAGGGCAAAGCCCATAGGACTCACATGCTTGACCTTTACATGACCTTGACCTTCAGCTAAACCTAGCAAGAACTGCTTTACACATTTTTCCTACCAAAATACATGTGACCTTGACCCAAGGTCAAGGTCATGCAACACAAAGCTGTTAATTCAAGACATAGGAAGTACAATGGTGCTTATTGGCTCTTTCTACCATGAGATATGGTCCCATACGACTCACATGCTTGACCTTTACATGACCTTGACCTTCAGCTAAACCTAGCAATGACATCATACACTAAGAACTGCTTTACACATTTTTCCTACCAAAATACATGTGACCTTGACGGTAATGACCCAAGGTCAAGGTCATGCAACACAAAGCTGTTAATTCAAGACATAGGAAGTACAATGGTGCTTATTGGCTTTTTCTACCATGAGATATGGTCACTTTTAGTGGTTCACAACCTTATTTTGGTCACATTTCATAAGGGTCAAAGCGACCTTGACCTTGATCATATGTGACCAAATGTGTCTCATGATGAAAGCATAACATGTGCCCCACATAATTTTTAAGTTTGAAACAGTTATCTTCCATAGTTCAGGGTCAATTCAAAATATGTATACAATCCAACTTTGAAGAGCTCCTGTGACCTTGACCTTGAAGCAAGGTAAACCAAACTGGTATCAAAAGATGGGGCTTACTTTGCCCTATATATCATATATAGGTGAGGTATTAAATCTCAAAAACTTCAGAGAAAATGTGAAAAATGTGAAAAATAGCTGTTTTTTAGACAACATTTATGGCCCCTGCGACCTTGACCTTGAAGCAAGGTCAAGATGCTATGTATGTTTTTTGGGGCCTTGTCATCATACACCATCTTGCCAAATTTGGTACTGATAGACTGAATAGTGTCCAAGAAATATCCAACGTTAAAGTTTTCCGGACGGACGACTCGGGTGAGAACAGTACATAGACTCACTTTTGCTTCGCATGTGAGTCAAAAAGGAAATGGACACACACAAAAGTACACATGCGTGGACAAAGACAAAGCAGGAAAGTCAGAATGAGAGAAACACACTCAATTGTTTTGTGGCCCCTCTCTCTCTCTCACACACACACACAAACACTCACACAAACACACAGACACACACATGCAATGGCAAACATATTCACATGTAACACGCCGGCGGACGCACCGTGGGCTGGCTGTCGGTGTGCATACATACTGTACATACATGTAAATGTACACACACACACACAGAATCTATTTTATTACAGAGATTAAATTTATCACGGGATTAGTACATGTTTCTGGAAGCGAACAGGGCTACAGCGCAAGAGTTACCAATACTTACCCAACGTTCCAAAAATAGTATGCAAGCGAAACTGCCCAACACTCAGGAGCTCCTGGCCCCCATAATAACACAGTGCATGTGACCTCTGACCTTTAGCAGACGACGGAAAGCGTTACCTATGTAACAAAACAAGAATACAAAACGTCTTGACTTAGTATCTTACGTTGCTGTTAATTGCTTCAAAACTGTAATGTTTTTGTCTAATACGAATTGAAACTCGACTAGTTCTTTCGAATATAAGTGTTAAACAGTAAGAACGTAGTGTCACAATAACACCTCCCTCAGTGCTTCCCAAAGATGGCGGGGTACCATGCTGACATGAAAACTGCGTCGCTGTCTTATCTTTAACTTTGTGCACATCAACGCCTTTGACAGGCAAAGGCGAGACAGCTGCCCTTTCACATTCGAACAGTGGTCAGTTTGAGAGGCAGCAAAAATCATGGCAGGGCTGTGGCGGAGCTACCTTCGTGTGTTGGACAAATATCCAATCTCTACGATGTGTTCTACCACAGGTAAAGACTACACTCGAATAATCAATGGTATTGTGCATGTGCACGCGCGCGTACGGACAGACACACACGCGCACACACATGCACATACACACGTGCTCTCGGGCACATGCATGCACGTGCGCGCACAATGATATCCAATATGAAACCTACGCCACTGCTACCAATAGTACCATGCACTACAGAAGCACTTAATATGGTATGTCACCCCATAATTTATGTGTAAGATTGCGTTTCACTTTCACTTTCAGATTGTATTTTCTTATTTGAATTTCATCCCTAATTTTATCAAATGCACAGGAACACTGATGGCAGCAGGAGATGCAATCAGCCAGCTGGCTATAGAAGGCAACACGATCAAGAAGTATGACACTGTACGATCGGGGAGATTTTTTGTTCTCGGATTCTGCGTCATGGTGAGTGTTAACTGTACGTTTCAGACATGTTTACAGAGTATGCGTTTACCATAGACCTATATTAGAAATATAGGTCCCTGGAGTTTACGTACATGACAATATTCTTCATACATGTGGCCGAATGCCCGATGCACAAGAATCGCCTTTTGAGGCAAAATCAGTCAAACAGGCACATACCTAGCTACTACTTGTGTGTGTGTGTGTGTGTACGTGTGTGATTTTGTTCGTGTTTTTTGTGTGCGCGTGCGTTTGTGTGTGTGTGTCTGTCTGTCAGTTGGTATATTATATCTTGTCATTAGGTCTGTATGAATGTGATTTTATTATTGCAAGATAATTGGGGTTGGGATGGGTTTGTAAGGGAAGAGAGAGAATGTAAGCAAATGTGCATGTGTGTGCATTTGTCTGTCTGTCAGTCTGTATAATATATCTGTCAGTTAGTCTATATGAATGCCGATTTTGTTATTGCATTGCAAGATAAACAATGGGGCGGGGATGGGTTTGTAGGGGAAGAGAGAGAGGATGTAAGCAAATGTGCGTCCACAACAACTACAGCGATCGGACCCCAGGCTGTGTGACCAGCATGCTGAAGACCCTCCAATGGGAACCACTCGCCGACAGAAGACTCGCCAACCGCCTCACTATGCTCTACAAGATCAACAACGGCATAGTCGACATCAACAAGGCCGAGTTCTACACCTCTGGCGACAGCCGCACCAGAGGAGCCCAGAGACTGTTCCAGGAGAGGGCATCCCATCCTGTTCTCTTCAACTCCTTTTTCCCCCGAACACTGCGTCAGTGGAACAAGCTCGACCCTAAGACAACAGTTGCTCCTTCACTGGAGTCCTTCCAAGCTGGTCTGGGTCGTACCCACGGACTTGCCTCGCTGACACAGTAACCCTGCAGCTCTTCGTGTAAATAGTTTTATACTTTTAATCATCTTCTCGGAGTTATTGGGTCACCCACCACCAGTAACCAATTACTCAGTACTCCGCCGCTGGACTACAGACGTTCGGATGAACCCAGTCCACATCAAGAAAGAAGAAGAAGAAGAAGTGCGTGTGTGTGTGCGCGCCTGTGTGCATGTGCACATGTTTTATCGTTTTGTGAAGAGGCAAGAGAGTTCTTTTCATTCGTTGCTTTTTAGTTGTGAATTGAGGTACAAGCACAAGTGAGGAGTGTGTTTGCTGTACATTGCAGGGTCCCATGCTGCGGTTCTGGTACCTGGCACTGCACAAAATGTATCATGGGACAAGATACGCTTCGCTCAAAATGTTGGTCACTGACCAGGTAGGTACAATGGAAGTACAGCGGAACCCCGGTTTTAAGACTCCCCAATTTAAGACTTCCTCCTTTTTAAGAACTTCATTTTACAGACATTCTGTTCACAACCTCTGTAAATTTACCTCTTTTTAAGACCTGGGTTTCTCAGATTGTTTGAGGTTTAAAGGGGTGGATGGGTTCTACTGTACATGTACCTTGTTACATTTAGTCAAGTTTTGACTAAATGTTTTAACATAGAGGGGGAATCGAGACGAGGGTCATGGTGTGTGTGTGTCTGTCTGTGCGTGTGTGTGTGTAGAGCGATTCAGACTAAACTACTGGACCGATCTTTATGAAATTTGACATGAGAGTTCCTGGGAATGATATCCCCGGACGTTTTTTCGATAAATACCTTTGATGACGTCATATCCGGCTTATTGCAAAAGTTGAGGCGGCACTGTCACACCCTCATTTTTCAATCAAATTGATTGAAATTTTGGCAAAACAATCTTCGACGAAGGCCGGACTTTGGTATTGCATTTCAGCTTGGTGGCTTAAAAACTAATTAATGAGTTGGAAACTTGTAATTAAAATAATTTGTTTTTTAAACGATCCAAAAATAATTTCATCTTATTCTTTGTCATTTTCTGATTCCAAAAACATATACATATGTTATATTTGGATTACAAACAAGCTCTGAAAATTAAAAATATGAAAATTATGATTAAAATTAATTTTCCGAAATCGCTTTAAAAACAATTTCATCTTATTCCTTGTCGGTTCCTGATTCCAAAAACATATAGATATGATATGTTTGGATTAAAAACAAACTCAGTAAGCTAAAAAGAATAGACATACAGAAAAGCGTGTTATCCTGCTCAGCGCGACCACTAGTACTGCACTATTCTACATGGCTTGTCGATTTCACTGCCTTTGCCACGAGCGGTGGACTGACGAAACTACGAGTATGTGGTCTTGGTGAAAAAAGCAGTGCGTTCAGTTTCATTCTGTGCGTTCGACAGCTACTTGACTAAATGTTGTTATTTCGCCTTACGCAACTTGATTTTTATTCTCACCATAGTTTCTGTCCATAACATCTGTACCACCATGATTGTTTTTTTTTTTTTTTTTTTTTTTTTCGTTCATGGGCTGAAACTCCCACGGCTTTTACGTGTATGACCGTTTTTACCCCGCCATTTAGGCAGCCATACTCCGCTTTCGGAGGAAGCATGCTGGGTATTTTCGTGTTTCTATAACCCACCGAACTCTGACATGAATTCCAGGATCTTTTTCGTGCGCACTTGGTCTTGTGCTTGCGTGTACACACGGGGGTGTTCGGACACCGAGGAGAGTCTGCACACAAAGTTGACTCTGAGAAATAAATCTCTCGCCGAACGTAGGGACGAACTCACGCTGACAGCGGCCAACTGGATAACCACCATGATAAGACCCCCTCCTGATGTTCTCATTTTGGGGGGGGACTTAAATTGAAGGTTCCACGTTATGAGTAAGGTTGGTAGACACTATCATCACAGAGCACCCCGATAAGGTCCAAGGGGTATGTGGCGCTCTGCATCGGGCGACGCTGTGGTACATTGTCTCTGTCATTTCTCGTGGATTTACCCTGTTTTCCCTGTGATTCTTCATTTCTGTGTATGGCAGAGTGCTGTGTGAATGTTGCAAGATGAAGACTGTGGATATTTTCAGAAGGTTTGTGACTGTGTTGGCGTGCCTTTCCGTGCTCAAGTGTGTTGGTGTGGCCGGTCTCACTGACCAAGATGGCGGCGGTGGCACGATGCGTAGTACGGTTCAGTACACACGCGAATCATTGTTGTTGTTGGAAGCTTTGAGTCTGAGTGACAGTGTGTATGACTTGCCTGACGAGATGAAGAGAACTGTGTTGAACGACGAGTGTCAGAACAGTGTGAAAAAGAGAAAGAGAGGAAAGAGAGGCGGTGTGATGAGACGACTGAGAAAAAACAAGAACTGTCCCCCACTACCATCGATGATCATGGCGAATGTGCGATCTATCCGACCCAAGAGTGACAACATGAACTTTGAGGAACTGGTAGCGAATGTGCGATTGACAAGCGAGTACAAGAATACGTGTCTGATGTGCTTTTCTGAAACCTGGTGGAATGAGGATGTGAGTGATGACAGTGTTGCGATTGAAGGTTTTGGTACGCCTTTTAGAACAGATAGAGACAGCAAGATTAGCGGGAAACGGTGGGGTGGTGGGGTGGGCCTATATGTCAATGAACGGTGGTGTAGCAAGTCAAGCGTAACGGTTAGAAAGCAGCTCAACACACGGGATTTAGATTTACTGTCTGTGTCTTTTAGGCCCCGTTATCTCCCCCGCGAGTTTGGTCAGATTTTTGTTACGGTCATCTACACTCCCCCTCACTCCAACCCCTCCCACGCCTCAGCCCAAATAGCAGATGTGATCAGAGAGTTGCAGCTTATCTCCCCTGACGCCCCAAACTTTATTGCAGGTGACTTTAACGACTGTGACTTACGCACGAACCTACCGACTTTCCACCAGTACGTGACTGTCCCTACCCGCAAGAACAAGACAATAGACTTAGTGTATGGAAACGTCCCCAAGGCCTACCGATCGTTTGCTCTCCCTCCCGTAGGTAACTCAGACCACAATAGTGTATTTCTTGTCCCAGCCTACAAACCCAAAATTCAGACAGAACCCGTAGTGAAGAAGTCAGTTAAGGTGTGGTCTCAGGATAGCGTAGAGCAGTTGCAGGGATGTTTTGAGTGTACAGACTGGGACATGTTTCTTGACTCTAGTGGTAGTGTAGACGAAGCTACTGAAGTGATTTCTGACTATGTCAATTTTTGTGAGGATATGATTGTCCCATCTAAGACAGTGAAATTGTACCCCAACAACAAACCTTGGATTTCAAAGTCTCTCAAAGCCACACTCAACGAGAAAAAGGTAGCATTTCAGACTGGAGATAGAGTAGAAAGGAAAGTAGTACAGAACAAGTTGAGGAAAGAAATTTTGGAAGCGAAGAGACAGTACAAAGAGAAAGTAGAGTCACAGTTTGAATCAGGTAGCTTAGCAGACGCATGGAAAGGACTTAAAACTTTGTCAGGACAGGCCAAATCAAAATCCAGTAGCAATAGCATGCCGATGAAAGAACAGGTTGAATTTTCTGAGAAATTAAACGAGTTCTATTGTAGATTCGAGAAAGATGATTTGAAGGATGATTTAGACAGCGTGACTTCCCAGCTTAAGGTAGATATGGCAGGTGATGAGGAGGACTTTGAAATTCAAGGCAAGAATGTTGAGAAGGTTTTTAGCAAGTTGAATGTAAAGAAAGCAGTTGGTCCTGATAACATCGGTGGACGTGTTTTGAGATCATGTGCCTGTCAGTTGTCCGTTGTTTTTAGCCGTTTGTTTACAGTAGTTGGTCTCTGAAAGATTGCACTGTGCCCAGACTCTGGAAAAACTCTACGATCTGCCCTGTCCCCAAGAACAACAAGCCCAAAACCCTGAATGACTATCGCCCTGTAGCTCTCACCTCTATTGTTATGAAGTGCTTTGAGCGCATTGTCCTCTTTAGACTGCTCCATCAGGTCAAGCCCCATCAGGATCCCTTCCAGTTTGCATACAAGCAGAACAGATGCACAGATGACGCCACACTCACACTCTTACACAACGCATACACACACTTAGAAAAACCTGGCTCTTTTGTACGCATTCTTTTCATAGACTTCTCTTCTGCCTTCAACACTATCCAACCCTGCCTCATGGCCCAGAAACTTCTCCGCTTCAGCGTGACTCCAAGGCTTATCCTGTGGATTATCAACTTTCTCGTTAACAGAACCCAGTCAGTCCGCTTTCAGACAGCTCTCTCTTCCCTTAGGTCCACCTCCATAGGCTCTCCACAGGGTACAGTTATCTCCCCTGTGTTGTTCACACTCTACACTAACGACTGCAGTGGCACTGACTCCACCCTTCTTATCAAATATTCAGATGATACAGCGCTAGAAGATCTCTCCAATAGTGACGCAACTTACTTTGCAGAAGTAGAACGTTTCAACGCCTGGTGTAAAGACAACTTTTTAGACCTAAATGTGACAAAGACCAAAGAACTTCTGATAGATTTTAGAAGAAACCCTGCCCCTGTCCCTGACCTGATGATTGATGGTGTGACTGTTGAGCGTGTGACTGAATATAAGTATCTTGGCACAGTTATCGATGATAAGCTGTCCTTCAATGCAAACACCACCCTCATACACAAAAAATGTCAGTCACGCATCTACTGCCTTCAGAAACTTAGGAAGTTGAATGTGAACCCTTCTATCCTCCAAACTTTCTACCGCTCTTTCATTGAGTCTGTCATCACTTTCGGTTTTGTGGCCTGGTATGGAGGTCTGAGTGTGAAGAACAGGAATGTCTTAGTGCGAATGGTGAATGTCAGTAGCAAGGTAATTGGCAGGCAGCAAGCAAGTGTGGAGTCCCTGTTTGAAAAGCGTGTGGTGAGAAAGAGTAGGCGGATAGCTTCAGATAGGTCCCATGTCCTTGCCCACCTCTATGAACTCCTTCCCTCTGGCCGTAGACTTCGCACGCACAAAGCTAGGACACTCCGGCTGCAAAACAGCTTCATCCCCAAATCCATCACCCTTAGCAACATGTAAACACATCCACATACCCGACCCAGCCCCTCTTCTGCCAGTGCAATCAGTAGTAATGTACATGTATGTATTGGTTTTATGTACAACCGTATATTTTCTGATATATTGTATGCTATGATATTTTGCAATGATGTTTAGCCATAGTTCGTTATACGCGCAGGTGTGCGAGCATGTAAGCGCAGTGCTTTAAAAGATGTCCATGTGTGAACGTGTAAGTGGGCGTAGTCGAATGTCCATGTGGGAGTGGAGCATATAAGAATGCCCATGTGTGAATGTGTAAGTGGAGCGTATAAGAATGTGTAAGTGGAGCGTGGTGGAATGTCCATGTGTGAATGGGTAAGTTGAGCGTATAAGAATGTCCATGTGTGCGATGTGTAAATGAGACATGGATGTGTTCATGTCTGAATGCGTAAGAACAATGCAAGGAATGTCCAGAGAGGTATGTGGAAGGTGTTTCAATAACCTGCCCTGTTATATAGTGCTATATGTTTTATGTAAAATCAATGTCTTGTTTGTACTATTGTTATGTACCACGCCTGAATTTCTCTATGAGATAATAAAGTATTCTTATTCTTATTCTTATGCTGTGAGAAAAATCCAATAATAGCATTATAAACACATTTCACATTGCTATAAAATCATGTTCAATACGCTCTCAAGGCATCACTGGACTTCTAATGACATTGAACAGACCAAACACATCACACCATTTTTATGGAGTGAGCACCACTTGCAGTACATTAATTTGCCCAATGGGGTGTTGCAGGTAGCTCTGTTTCCTCCTTGGGGATGAAGCTACCAGGGGAAGGGATTGTGTTGGAGGTGCAGGTAGAGGGGTAGCCCTTCCGGTGCTCCCCCTTGGACCTCCCTAGTCTAGGACCCTGGGTCTTCGCAAGGTGGCCATTGTGGCGTAATCCCTCCGGACTAGCATAACGTTTCCCTATCCCAAGACCGACCGTGCGTGGTCTATGACCACATCCTCTACGAGGTGACCCTATCAACTAGGCAGCGCAAGCCCCTAGGCGAAACACGGCGGATCTAGAGGAGAGAACCTCGATAAAAAATTTGAGCTGCCATGAAGACGGAGCATGCTGGCTGAGGACAGCGGGCAGACCTTCTGTGCCGACACCCATCTACAGGAGAAAACCAGGCATGCACGCATCAAACCCAACATGGCCATACAAAAAAAAAAAAAACGGATTTGCCCAATTGTATGGCTGCATGTTGCTAATGCTCTGGCCACTGAAAGGCAGTAACCTGTGAGCCTTTTGCGTCGCCAACTGAAAACTATTGCTACCACCCTCGTTTCACCTTGATAAATCCAACATTTAAAAGAACAAGCAGCTGATAACTATTCTGGGTGGGTTGTTTTTGTAATGCAGAGCTGCCAACTATTAAGCTCTCAATGTAGCATGCTACATTTTGAGAGAAGTTGCTACGCAGTTATGCCAAACCACAAATCATTTTCACTCACTTTCTACATAGTATTCATCTTAGTATTATACATCTTTTTTACCCAAAAAATCTAAATTGTTACACTTGAGGTTTCACAAGGGTTGGCAGGTCTTGTAACGTCTATCACCTTGATGCTAATAGTACATGTAGTAAAAGCTGCCTATGTTTCAGACGGTGGGCGCCCCTGTTGTGCTGGCTACGTTCGTTGTGGGCATCGGGGCTCTGCGCGGAGACAGCAGGCAGCAAATCAAAGACTCCATGAAGAGGGTAAGGATAAGATTTTATATAGTTCTGTGAGGTTACCTTCAAACAAATTCGGCCCTTTTTTCTCTCCATATTTATGCATGCGTGTATTCATGTTTCCAAGCCCTGAGACTTTCGTTGTGAACTTTGGTTTTATATAATATACATGCGCTAACCTTTTTTTTTTCCCTCGTTTTCCTGCATGCGTGTAGTCATGTTTCCAAGCCCTGAGACTCTCACTGTGAACTTGGGTTCTATATCGTGCGCATGTGTGCACACGGGGGTGTTCGGACACCGAGAAAAGTCTGCACAAAGTTGACTCTGGGAAACAAATCCCTCGCCAAATATGGGGATCGAATCCACGCTAATAGCGACAACTGGTTTTGAAGCAAGCGACGCTACCAACTGAGTTATTTCCCGTATATATACATCTCCTCTAAGATTAAAGACACAGTCCTTCCCGTGTAAACAATTCAACACGCTGTCTGTGAGTTAGCCAGGCTTTCACATAGAATAGAGTTAGCCAGGCTTTCACATAGAATAGAGTGAGCCAGGCTTTCACATAGAATAGCGTCAGCCAGGCTTTCACATAGAATAGAGTTAGCCAGGCTTTCACACAGAATAGAGTTAGCAGGAGTTAGCCAGGCTTTCACATAGAATAGAGTTAGCCAGGCTTTTACACAGAATAGAGTTAGCCAGGCTTTCACACAGAATAGAATGAGCCAGGCTTTCACACAGAATAGAGTGAGCCAGGCTTTCACACAGAAAAGAGTTAGCCAGGCTTTCACATAGAATAATAGAGTTAGCCAGGCTTTCACATAGAATAAGATCATCCCTCCACTTGGACACATACAAATAAATCTACAACTTGGGTGCTTTTTGTGCAAAGTGTGAATTGACAATTGTTGTTGTTACTTCTTCTTTGTTTTAAGCCACTAATGTCAGCGTGCAAAATTAAATCGAAAATAAAAATTCCAACTGTGTGCAGGAAGCTGTCATGGTGTTGATTCTTGGTGCATGTATGTGTGCAAGTGGGAGGGATGATCTTGTCGCAAGCACAAACCTGAGAATATCTGAGATACAGAGCAGAACTGTCATCAAGGGGAGAACTGTACCTTTAATGCATGGCCAAGCATTTCACAAGTATCATAATTATTGACGTTGTCATAGAATTTGGGCAGAACTCATTTTAGACAGATTTTGAACAGAAGGCCGAAACTGATTATTTTTATTATTAAATAGTGTTTATATTTGTACCTGGTATGGATAGAAAGATACAAGAATCGTAAAACATGGTTTGTCCATCGTATTTTAGATATGTGGACTGGGTGGCCGAGTGGTAACGCACTTGCGCTCGAAAGCGAGAGGTTGCGTGTTCGACCCTGGGTCAGGCCGCACAGCTGTCCACAGGGCTTCATTACTGCTACTTTAGCTGCAGGCTATTTTTAGCACCCATTCTCTCCCCACAGCAGAGATTACACAGCAGCTAGCTCTCTCTGTGCTGTGCTCTGAGCAGGCCAATCTCCCAGTATAGCACGGAAGCACTTGTGTATAACAGGCAAGCGAGCTTAACAGTGTGCTGGCTGCAGCTGCTGGTAGCCAAGCTATTCCCTCTGCTGGGCAATTTTTAACTCACACTAAAACACAAGCTGGGAACAGCCGTGGCCGCAATTTTCTCCCCCCTTTCCTAACCTTGGTGGGTTCAAGTGCTAGTCTTTCGGATGAGACGAAAAACCGAGGTCCCTTCGTGTACACTACATTGGGGTGTGCACGTTAAAGATCCCACAATTGACAAAAGGGTCTTTCCTGGCAAAATTGTATAGGCATAGATAAAAATGTCCACCAAATACCCGTTTGACTTGGAATAATAGGCCGTGAAAGGTGAATGTTCGCCTAATAGGCTTGAAGTTTGCTGGTCGATGTGAATGCGTTATATATTGTGTGTAAAAAAAAAATGTCTGTTTGTCTGTCTGTCTGTAAAAAATTCCATTTCAAACGGCAGAAATTAATATGTAAAGCGCGGAGAGCACAGTTGTGGTTCGCGCTATATAAGCTTTCCATAATAATAATAATAATTTCTCATGGAGAAGGATTTACTTAGTCTAAAGCACAAAAACATCTAAATCGCCAAAAATCGAGTTACGCCAAAATTCCACAACGATATGTCCATTTTCATCCAGTTTGAGGCCAGTGTTTACTCTTGACAGCTATTTGATGCAGAATCATAAACTGTTCAAGTATTGGTATGGCCGTCCTCGTTTGGTCTCAGTTGTCTCCCTACTTGATAGATGTACTCCCGAAATAACTCGGGTTTGTATGGATTATGAAGACTGAATACTCCTGCTTTGAGGCAAACTTTCCACATGGGCTCCTTGTTTACATGACTCGCCCTTCGACTAGGCTATTATGTAACGCGGAAAAGTTTTCCTTAATAAAAGCACGATTATTCACTCTTTCAAAAACCCAGTTATTTCTGAACATCATCTAGCAAGCCATTGTGAGATGTGTAGTTGATAACTCATGAGATTACTGCATACTAACATCTGTCCAATTAAATATTTTCCAGTCCTTCTTGTCATGCCAAAATGTTTGTTGATTCATCATTTTGAATGTTGATGTAATGCATCTTTTATCCATTTAAATTTTTCACTTTCAAGTGCTGCTTATGTACCAAATTATCACTGCAGTATTCTCTTTTTTTCAGGACTACTTGACAATTATGCTGAACAATTACAAGGTAAGACATAAGAGACATAAGACATAAGACTTTATTTCAACCATGTGCAGTACACTAGGGACATGTTTTGGCCAGAGTACAATCAATCCATACACGCCCTTCCAAACATCGCTTGCAATCTCAGTCACACACACGCTCACGCACGCCCGCATACATTCCCCACACAAAACCCACAACAGCACACACGCGCAAGCATGCTCCTCCTTAACAAAACGTGTTTAACCATCAATTGTACATATGCGTAAGATAAACAGTATAGAAGTATCAGTAAGAATTATATATGTATCAGACATCAGTTATGAGAAATATTGTGTTGTGATAGCCATTGGTATTTTTTAATGTATGAACATTTGGTGTGTGTTTAATCATAAGGTATTATTACAGTGTCCAGTCCATGTCGGATAAATTGTACCTGTAGTTGGTCCTCTCACATTTTTGACGAAAAATCTGTGTGAATGAGATGTAAACAATTAACTGTTTTTAGTATGTATATTTTCCAATGATTGTAAAACGCTCATAGCAGGGTTAAACCCTGGATATATTCGCTCTAGAAATATCATTACACCCCCGGTATAGGGGTGTGTATAGGTTTCGCTCGATGTGTTTGTTTGTTTGTTTGTTTGTTTGTTTGTGTTCGCATATAGATCTCAAGAATGAACGGACCGATCGTCACCAAACTTGGTGAACAGGTTCTATACATTCCTGAGACGGTCCTTACAAAAATTGGGACCAGTCAAACACACGGTTAGGGAGTTATTGGTGGATTAAAATTATACAAGGACTTATACAGGGACATCTTCATGGTCAAAGGGAAATAACCATTCTCACTCAGTCACTGCCACCAACTGAGAAGGTTATTTCCCTTTGACGGGGGTGTTTTTCCTACCTCGTAGGAATTTCTTGTTATTATTGTTATCATTATTGCAGATCTGGCCTGCAGCACAGACAATAAATTTCTTCTTTATGCCGCTCCAGCACAGGTGAGTGTTGTAGTCGACTGTTATTTTGTAGCATTTCAAAGCACAGTCTCTCTCTCTGAAAATTCAACTCACCAAGACATCAGCATCCCAATCGGAAGGTCGTGAGTTCAAATCCCGGCCGCGGCCGCCTGGTGGGTTGAGGGTGGAGATTTTTCCGATCTCCCAGGTCAACTTATGTGCAGACCTGCAAGTGCCTTATCCCCCTTCGTGTGTACACTCAAACATAAGACCAAGTGCGCACAGAAAAGATCCTGTCATCCATGTCAGAGGTCGGTGGGTTATAAAACACTCAGTGACACTGACAATATAACTAGATTTCTCAGAACTAACACACAAACTGTTATTTTTGAAGGGAGGAAATTCAGACAGAAGCACTCCTTTGTCTTTTCTAGTTCTGGTTGGTACAGAAGTTTGCACAGTAAAAACAGAGTCAATATTGCAAGGGGTAGGAAACAATTCAATTCAAACCTTTTTTAAAACGTTCCAAAAACCAAGACGAAAACACACACATGACTATTCACATGCAGACAATAGGACAAAAGAGGAACTTCATGTCTTGGCAATGGGGACACCCTTATCAAGGGATGTTATTTGTGTGAAAAGAGAAACTTACCAACAATAATTGTATTATCATTTGACTGTAACCAGTCTATTTTTTTTTGTTCTTGGCTGAATCAAAGCTTGAATGTCTTGCTAGGTGTGAACATACTTAAGATACAGTGGAACCTCTGTGTTAAGACCTTATTTTTTTCCAGATGTTCTGTTCATAACCTCTGTAAGTTTACCTCCAGTTTAAGACTCCCTAATTTTCAAGACATTATTTTTTTCCAGATGTTCTGTTCTTCTTCTTCTGCGTTCGTGGGCTGAAACTCCCACGTACACTCGTGGTTTTTTTTGTGGCACGAGTGGAATTTTACGTGTATGACCGTTTTTACCCCCCCATTAAGGCAGCCATACGCCGCTTTCGGAGGAAGCATGCTGGATATTTTCGTGTTTCTATAACCCACCGAACTCTGACATGGATTACAGGATCTTTTCCGTGCGCACTTGGTCTTGTGCTTGCATGTACACACGAAGGGGGATAAGCCACTAGCAGGTCTGCACATAAGTTGACCTGGGAGATCGGAAAAATCTCCACACTTAACCCACCAGGCGGCCGCGACCGGGATTCGAACCCTCGACCTTCCGATTAAGAGGCCGACGTCTTACCACCCCGCCGCAGCGCCCGTCAGATGTTCTGTTCATAACCTCTGTAAGTTTACCTCCAGTTTAAGACTCCCTCCTTTTCAAGACCTTATTTTTTCAGATTTTTCAAGGTCTTAAAAGGGGAGTTTCACTGTACTAGAAGTAAGTTCTGTACATGAATGCTTGAATGAATATACATATAATTATGTGCATTTTAAGACTCCCTCCTTCTTAAGACCTGATTTTCTGATAATTATGTGCATTTTAAGACTCCCTCCTTAAGACCTGATTTTCTGAGAATTTTGGAGGTCGTAAAAAGCGGGTCCCACTTTTGCAGTCAAATAAATTGTGTATGTGCTACAGTTTTGATTCTTGATTTGGTTTTCAGGGTGTTGTTTGTGAACTTCATAGCATTGGGATGGAACACTTACCTCGCCTGGATCACCGAGCGCAAACCTGAGCCAGAGAGTGAATAAACGAAGAGTGTCTTGAATGAAGAAGTGTGCCCTTATATGTAGAGGTTCGTTTCGCCGAGTCGGCGAGTGCATAAACCAAGAGTGGCTGCAATGTCCTGAATGAAGTCGTGTGGCGTGTTATCGACAGGTTCCATTATACTGTAGTCATTTTGCCGAGATAGTGAGTGAATTAACCAAAGAGTGTCTTGAATGAAGTAGTGTGCATGTTATATCAAGAGGTTCCATAATTGTGTACAGTCATTTTGCTGAGTCAGCGAGTGCATAAAACAAGAGTTGCTGCATGTCTTGAATGAAGCGGTGTGCGCATTATATCAAGAGGTTCCATAATACTGTACAGTCATTTTGCCAAGTCAGAGAGTGAAAAAAACAAGTTACTGCATTGTCTTGAATAAATCAGTGTTCCATAATTCTGTAGTCATTTTGCCAAGTCAGAGAGTGAAAAAAAACAAAAGTTGCTGCATTGTCTTGAATAAAGCAGTGTGTGCATTATATCGAGAGGTTCCATAATTCTGTACAGTCATTTTGCCGAGTCGGCAAGTGAAAAAAACAAGAGTTGCTGCATGTCTTGAATGAAGTACTGTGCTCGTTAAATCAAGAGGATCCATAATTCTGTATAGTCATATTCTTGAATTGGGACAATAATAGTGAGGATCTGTGACTGGTGCATCAAAGTGCATACGAATGTGACGGTTTTATAATTCAATTGCATTTGATATTGATGTTGTCGTGGAACTTTGGCGATTTTGTTGTTTCGTGCTTTAGACGAAGTAAATCATTATCCATAACACATATTCTCTTAAATATGACTGACAATACATTATTTAACATTCTTTCAGCTTTATATGCATAACAGAACTAAATATAAATACTTTTTCACAATAAAAATAATCAGTTTTGTCCTTTGAAGTCACACCAAGAGTCCACGACAATATATGTTTTTGACAATATTGTCCTCACGTCAGGTGCCTTTTTTTGCTTTTGTAATTCTTTTTAGAAGCAGCTTATTTTTCAGTTGTAACCTTGTAAAAACTTAAAACTATGTGGTGTCAATCATGCCCAAAAGATCTGAAGTTAAATCAAAATTGCTTGACATGAAGTAATGTATATTTATTATTTAAAGGTGGTCGAGGGGGAATCGAAACGAGGGTCGTGGTGTATGTGCGTGTGTCTGTGTCTGTCTGTGTGTGTGTGTAGAGCGATTCAGACTAAACTACTGGACCGATCTTTGACATTTGACATGAGAGTTCCTGGGTATGAAATCCCCGAACGTTTTTTTCATTTTTTTGATAAATGTCTTTGATGACGTCATATCCGGCTTTTCGTGAAAGTTGAGGCGGCACTGTCACGCCCTCATTTTTCAACCAAATTGGTTGAAATTTTGGTCAAGTAATCTTCGACGAAGCCCGGACTTCGGTATTGCATTTCAGCTTGGTGGCTTAAAAATTGATTAATGACTTTGGTCATTAAAAATCGGAAAATTTAAAAAAAAAAAAAATTTATAAAACGATCCAAATTTACATTTATCTTATTCTCCATCATTTGCTGATTCCAAAAACATATAAATATGTTATATTCTGATTAAAAACAAGCTCTGAAAATTAAATATATAAAAATTATTATCAAAATGAAATTGTCCAAATCAATTTAAAAAACACTTTCATCTTATTCCTTGTCGGTTCCTGATTCCAAAAACATATAGATATGATATGTTTCGATTAAAAACACGCTCAGAAAGTTAAAACAAAGAGAGGTACAGAAAAGCGTGCTATCTCTCTTAGCGCAACTACTACACCGCTCTTCTTGTCAATTTCACTGCCTTTGCCATGAGCGGTGGACTGACGATGCTACGAGTATACGGTCTTGCTAAAAAAATGGCATTGCGTTCAGTTTCATTCTGTGAGTTCGACAGCTACTTGACTAAATATTGTATTTTCGCCTTACGCGACTTGTTTTTAATGCACGGGATTTGAGGAGTTTTGCGCTTGGCATTTTCCAAATAAGGATATCCTACTCCGAGTACCTACGCTGGAATACTACAATGAATTTTCAAACGGCTACACTGGCTTGTCTTTCCTGATCGAAAGGGGGTGTATTGTTGATATTTGTAGATAATAGACTCTGCATTTAAATGGTCAAATGGCGATTTCGGTATAAAAATGTAGACAAGGACCTTTAATACTTCGCCGAGACATCCTTTATTTTTGCTTTGCCTGCAGAAGAGCGAGTCAGAAGGGACCGAGTTTGTGAATGTAATGGATGTTGGTTCATGTAAATAATTATATATACACATGTACAAGTTTGTAAATTAACGTGTTATGAATCAAGGCCATTGCAAGAACCATGGGAATTTGTTTCAATTAATTAGAGGGAAAATATCAGCACTAGTTTCTTCCAGGGCATTAAAAGATCTGTTCAATTTTCTTCATACAAAAATTACTGCATCATTATATAACAAACAACTGACCTTACATCAATAATCTACCAACTTTCCTGCTACTTAGTAGTCATTTCAAAAAGAGGCAGAGTATTGATGAAAGTTGGAAGTTTGTTTGGTCATTCATCAAGTTTACTTTTGTGTATGCACTTAGTTCAACTCAGATTTTACTGTCCTCATAGAAACAAGGAAAATTGCCTCGCAGTGTCAGCAGGTTAAAACGACAGGTCAGAATTGCACTGAAAACATCCCAAGATTTGGAGAGAAAAAAGGCTTCAAAATAGAGAAAAGTGCTGATCCACAGGCAATTCTCATGTCTGCGAGTGTGGAAACTACTTCAAAATAGTGCTTTGCTGAGAATTCAAACAAGCTTTCTTTGACCGAGATGTAGGGTGCTTTTAAGTTGTCCATTGCTTTAGCTGTGGCTCATAGAAAATGGTTTGTTCTGCAGTTTTATCATCTTTCTTGTATAAAGGTCTTTCATCTGAATATACTTATTTGTGTTGCAGTCGTGCTGGTATAGTAGGCCCATTGCAGAAACTCAAGTTAACAACAGCATTTCTACTCGGCGCGCGCGGTATGAGAATCACGGGTCGTAACTCTCGAATTGGTCATCCGCCGCCATGTTGGATGCCTTGCACGATCTCTGACAGTGCTTGAGCGTTGGGTGGCGACTCGCCAAAAGTGAAAATGACACATTGTGTGGCCAAAAACTGCAGTCAGTCACTTTAGGATCCCTAAAGTTGTTTACCATCAGGGTGACAACTGGAAGGAAGTTACTGAGCGGAGAAGACGATTATAACTGGTTATTTTTTGCTGTGTGCAGTGCGCTAATCAACAATTGTCCATCGGTTGTGCCTTTAGAGTGAACACTGTGATAGGATGCTTTGAAAATTATACTTTGCAGTAGTTACCTGAGCTGCATTGTACCTCATTTGCCCGTCTTGAGAGCTTTATCTTGTGAATTTTGGTGCACTGTCTGCATGGTAATTTGAGATAAAGAATAAATAAATGAATATAATAATGTATTCTTGCTTTACTTTTTATGTTGTGCTGTTGTGTTAAAAAGGCAGATCCCCTTTGGACTCATGCATGCACAGTTTTCTTCATTTTGTCTGCATACACAGTGAAATACGCAAAAAGAACAAGAGTGCAATGAAGAAAACTAACAAAGACGGCATCCAATATGGCGGCGCGAAGAGAGTATGAGCGGAGTTGTGCCCCTTAGGGCTAAAGCTAGCCGATCCATTTGATAACGTCACGCCGAGTATGAAGAATGAATTGGACCTATATATTGTTGCTTGAATAAAACCTTTCCACAAAAAACTGTCCACCAGACCTTTATTAGTCGCCATCATCCTACACAGAGGCAAGTCACTAGCCAGGATTTGTCTGAAACCAAGTATGTGTGGAATGCTTGCCTCAAAGAAAGTTTTCTTGCACAACCCAAACTATTTAAAGTTGATCTATTGACAATGTGCCGTCGAGATGATTTAACAGACCGGGGGGGGGGGGGGGGGAGACACCAATGTGGACATTTTGATCGCCTTGTCATTTTCTTACAAGTCACTACTTCAGACACTATGCAACAACTTGCCTCATTTTCAAGCAATACAAATCTTCCAGGCATCCTACATCCCAGATATATATGAAATATCATTGACTTGTATGAAGAACCAGGGTGAACCCATTTAGCGATAGGAAACGCGATCAACATCCACATTATTCTACACTACAGTTATGCCTCCTAGTGCAAATTTAAAATCATGGATAAGCCTGCGAACATGGATGTTTTCCAACATCCAGTCATCTACCAATACCGCATTGACGAAAAATAGGCATATCCCAACCTGCAGCCACACCAAAGATTGCAACACAAGACATGAATGGCTGAACTGAACTTCTTTTATTTTTGCCCTTTTTGTACACATAAACATAAAATCATTCATCAGCGCCTGCTAATTTCAAATTAAGCTCTTTTCCTTCGGAATTCTTTCCTGTGTAACTTTGACTGCAAGAGCCATACTGACAAAGAAATTAAAATGCAACGAGTCTGTCGCTGTATGGGTAGAAAGCCTAAAGAAGGATCATAGAATGGTACAGATGGGCAAGAGCTATTAGCCTTGCAAGGGCAACCAGCAACACTTAACCAGTTCAGAGTGACCGCAGTGGACTTGGGTGACAAGGGTTCCTGTAAACTTCACTTCTTCTTGGCAGCAGACTTGGTGACTTTGCCGGCGAGTTCGTTCTTCTCGACGGACTTGATCACGCCCACGGCGACGGTCTGCTTCATGTCACGCACGGCGAAGCGCCCCAGAGGGGGGTAGGCAGAGAAGGCCTCCACGCACATGGGCTTGCTGGGGATGAGGTCCACCATGGCAGCGTCTCCAGACTTGACGGTCTTGGGGTTATCTTCCAGCTTCTTGCCGGAACGCCTGTCGCACTTCTCCCTGATCTCGGCGAACTTGCAGGCGATGTGAGCGGTGTGGCAATCCAGCACCGGCGCGTAACCAGCCTTGATCTCTCCGGGGTGGTTCAGGATGATAACCTGCAATCAACGCAACACTTGACTTCAGTTCTCATGTACAGTGGAACCTCCCGTAACGACCCCCTCCTTTTGCCGACTTTCTCGGCAGGGATGCTTTTCACACTGCACCAAAACCTCCCAAGAATGACGCCCTCCTTTTTCTGACGACCGACCTGCCAACTTAGGGTCAATAACGACTTTGACCTTTTAACCAGTGAGTGTCAAAGTTCGTAATTACGCAGCATACGCGGAACACACACGCTATTAGTCATGCATCAAGAGTCAGGGGTGGTATATGTAGTCAGTAGTGCGTGCAAGTCCAGTGGCCCACGGCTGTCATCTTATCTACTGCTGTCACAATTGAATGAATGCCCTCAAAGAAAGGGTGGGGGGAATTGACAACTCAACAATTAATTGCTGTGCACGTATTCACATCAATGACCCATACTTGCCAATGAACAAGTTTTACCCACGGGACCGTCTCCTTTGATGTCCGAGAGGAAACTTCCTGTCCCAGGTTACAGACACTTATCCATATGCACATCAAATGGGAACTTGGACAACGGACACAACTTTCCAACACTGAACTGCCCAACAGTTGCCACCCCTGTGAACAAGAAGGGCAAAGCCCATACGACTCACATGCTTGACCTTGACCTTTACATGACCTTGACCTTCAGTGTCAAGGTCAAATAACTAAACCTAGCAATGACATACACTAAGAACTGCTTTACACATTTTTCCTACCAAAAAAATACATGTGACCTTGACCCAAGGTCATCCAGTCATGCAACACAAAGCTGTTAATTCAAGACATAGGAAGTACAATGATCTTCCATAGTTCAGGGTCAAGGTCACTTCAAAATATGTATACAATCCAACTTTAAAGGACCCTTGCGACCTTGAAGCAAGGTCAACCAAACTGGTGTCCGAAAATAGGGCTTACATTGCCCTGTATAGCATACATAGCTAAGGTTGCCATTCTCAATAAGTTCAGAAAAAAATGCGAAAATGTGAAAAATGGTCGTTTTTAAGACAACGATTACGGCCCCTGTGACCTTGAACTTGAAGTGAGGTCAAGTTGCCGCACTCCCTGAACAGTCTACACAAAGTCGCATGCACAGCCACTCTCACAGCACCGGAACGTACGCGCTGATGCAAGCATTATCACTAAGAAAGAGCTGTCCCGTAAAACTTAAAATCGACAATGTCAAGATGATGCTCGATGTGGAAACTGTACTTAAAAAAACAAGGTCGGTCGGGATACCGTAAACAGACTTTGGGGGGGGGGGGCTGGGGGCCCAAGCAACAGAAAGAACTCTCCTGTCAAAGTTTCAAGCAACCAACTTAAAATCGACACTTGTCAAGACAGTGCAGCTTGATGTGGAAACTGCATTCCAATTTATTTCAGGACAGCAAACAAAATCATCGCCACAAGCCTCACCTGAGCGTAGAAGGATTTGCACTCCTTGGGGGGATCGTTCTTGCTGTCTCCACACACGTTGCCACGACGGACGTCTTTGACGGAGATGTTCTTGACGTTGAACCCGACGTTGTCGCCGGGGAGAGCCTCGGTCAGGGCCTCGTGGTGCATCTCCACTGACTTGACCTCAGTGGTGACGGGGTTGGGGGCGAAGGTCACCACCATACCGGGCTTGATGATGCCGGTCTCAACACGACCCACGGGCACTGTGCCGATACCTGAAAGATACACTTTTAAGTATGAGCTGCCTTGTTCCAGGTTCTCCGCACAAGAGAAAGAAACCCAACCTCAAGGAGGAAATCTAAAACCATCTGACCTAAGAGTCTGCAATATTTATTTCTTAATAAAACATCCAGACGCAATATTTACAAACCACCTTCAGTTCAAAATAAAACCCCTCCATCAACCTAAAAGGACATTCAAAAAAAAATCAACTGCTGAAGTACGAGTGAAAAGGGAATTGATTGAAAGAAATTTGAGAATTCCCACGACACAGTGTGACAAGCGGAGTACAGATGGAAGCTGGAATGATAGAAACGTACCACCGATCTTGTATACGTCCTGCAGGGGCAGACGCAGGGCCTTGTCGGTGGGGCGGGTCGGGGGCAGGATGGCGTCGAGAGCCGAGATCAGGGTCTTGCCTGAAGCGTTGCCCTCCTTGCGTTCCACGGCCCAGCCCTTGAACCACTTCATGTTGTCGCTCTCCTCCAACATGTTGTCGCCGTTCCAGCCGGAGATGGGCACGAAGGGTACGGTCTTGGGGTTGTACCCGATCTTCTTGATGTAGCTGGACACCTCCTTCTCAATTTCCTTGAAGCGAGCCTGGAGGAGGAAAAAGTTTTACGATCTAGTACTCTTCTGGCAAAAATCCTACAAATGCACCCAACGAAGACTATTGCAGGGCTTACACAAAAAAAGGTGAAAAATCAGAGGGAAGCCCATGTAGCTTGTGGAGACAAAAAAAAAAAAAAAAAAAAAAGCCTCTCCTGGGGCCAAAAATGTTAAATTATACACATTTTGCCTTCAACCATCCAAACATTTTTTTTTATAATACTTTAACCGGAAAGGTGTTAGCCCGTTCACCTCTCGATAGCTATAATACCTCGATATACAAAATCAATACTCTGACAAGGGGAATAGTCACTGAGCAAACTGGATGGCAGCCAAATAAACAAGAAGGGCAAAGCCCATACGACTCACATGCTTGACCTAAACCTAGCAATGACATCATACACTAAGAACTGCTTTACACATTTTTCCTACCAAAATACATGTGACCTTGACCTTAAGGTCATCCAAGGTCATGCAACACAAAGCTGTTAATTCAAGACATAGGAAGTACAATGGTGCTTATTGGCTCTTTCTACCATGAGATATGGTCACTTTTAGTGGTTCACTACCTTATTTTGGTCACATTTCATAAGGGTCAAAGTGACCTTGACCTTGATCATATGTGACCAAATGTGTCTCATGATGAAAGCATAACATGTGCCCCACATAATTTTTAAGTTTGAAACAGTTATCTTCCATAGTTCAGGGTCAAGGTCACTTCAAAATATGTATACAATCCAACTTTGAAGAGCTCCTGTGACCTTGACCTTGAAGCAAGGTAAACCAAACTGGTATCAAAAGATGGGGCTTACTTTGCCCTATATATCATATATAGGCGAGGTATTCAATCTCAAAAACTTCAGAGAAAATGGGAAAAATGTGAAAAATAGCTGTTTTTTAGACAACATTTATGGCCCCTGCGACCTTGACCTTGAAGCAAGGTCAAGATGCTATGTATGTTTTTTGGGGCCTTGTCATCATACACCATCTTGCCAAATTAGGTACTGATAGACTGAATAGTGTCCAAGAAATATCCAACGTTAAAGTTTTCCGGACGGACGGACGACTCGGGTGAGTACATAGACTCACTTTTGCTTCGCATGTGAGTCAAAAACGCTCGCGCTGGACCCGAGTACTCTTCCGACTGGCTGGCTCCCCCAGTATGAAAGTTTAAGACCAAGTGATTGCTCTGTGAATTACAGGCATTCCCGTTGCTATATAAATACATTGAATGCGAGCCGAGGATGTGCGTGGTGACTGGCCTTTCTCTTTTATTTGATCACAGTGAAAAATATACTGCCGACCCTCTTCATAACTTAATATAAATGTTTGGAATGCCTGTGTTGTGAATGTTGGTTTCTGACCAGAAATGCAGATCTCTGGCCGATTCATAGATTCAACCTACAAACTGCGACCTCATCTGTGATCAGATGGCCAACTTACTTACTTACTGCCTTTCACGCCTGGTGGCGTGTAGGGCAGCGACAAAGGACCCCAGATGGCCAAGCAATGCGTGAAATCTTTTATTCTAAAGCCTTATGGCTCGTTTCGACAAGCATTAAACGGATGAAATTAACCACATGCAGTTTATTCTTCAGAAAAATGCACACAAAAAAAAATGGGTTGGGTTCGGTGATTTGTACATAAACGTCTTCCTCACGATAGATTCGCTGATTTGTCTTATGAAGCCGTCATCAACACGAACAGTACAATGATTGCAGAAGCAAACTCTGTACCTACACGACCGAGACTGATTATTTCACAGCTGCAATGTGAATAGAGAACATAAGACGTTTTGGGTAAGCTTACTCACGTCAGGTCTTCACTGACAAGCTAGGAACAGACGGAAAATTCCGAACAAAAGTAAATGACGCCAAAGTCTCTTTCGTTTTGCGTGTAACTATGACGTCTTTTTGTGACGACAGTATCCGCTGGCTGGCTGGCGGTTGAGGCTTCGTCTTCAGCTCTAACACGCACGCAGACAGTCAGGTCTAATCTCCGGGTCCCCACTGGTTTTTAGAAACAAAATTCCATGACTTTTCCATGACTAGATCCACAGGTCGCCATTTCCGAACACGCAAACTTTTTACGTCTTGTCACTGCCAGTTTTGACACTGGCTTGCTTTGCACTGAATTTGAGTCAGTTTCTACGCAGTGTCTCTTCGACAAGCATTTGCTACGCAGTCAGATTATCGGCAAGGACTGGGTGGCCGAGTGGTAACGCACTTGCGCTCGGAAGCGAGAGGTTGCGAGTTCGACCCTGGGTCAGGGCGTTAGCAATTTTCTCCCCCCTTTACTAACCTAGGTGGTGGATTCAAGTGCTAGTCTTTCGGATGGAGACGAAAAACCGAGGTCCCTTCGTGTACACTACATTGGGGTGTGCACGTTAAAGATCCCACGATTGACAAAAGGGACTTTCCTGGCAAAATTGTATAGGCATAGATAAAAATGTTCACCAAAATACCCGTGTGACTTGGAATTATAGGCCGTGAAAAGTAGGATATGCGCCGAAATGGCTGCGATCTGCTGGCCAATGTGAATGCGTGATGTATTGTGTAAAAAAAATTCCATCTCACACGGCATAAGTAAACCCCTGCGCCTTGAATATGTGCGCGATATAATTTGCATAAGGCCAAAAAAAAAAAAAATGCTTTGGTTACGGTTTCCCGACCGACCCTAACTTTTTGGGCCGACCCTAAACTTTTTTTTTGGTCCTAAAGCTAAAAATAAAATGAACCAAACACATGTATACACAAAAAAAAACCACACACACACACAAAAACCCACCGAAAACGACAACACCACGGCACAGAGAAAACATCGATCGCCGGCGAGCAGACAACAAGCCCGACAAGGGACACCACTCCGCTTTTTACAACTCCCATATCCAAGGGAAGTCAGTCTCGTGCGTTCGTTCGTTGCGCGAACGTAAAAAGATGTCGTCTGCATTTGCAATCGTGTATTCGGAAAGTGCGTTCATATCGAACAAACACGACTGATAAGTCGGTACTCGAAGAGTGCAACCTTGGTGGACATTTTTCATGATTTTCATCCAACTTTGGACGGCAAACTGTTCGGGATAAAATGTGTTGGGTCGACGAAAATAAGTGCCGAGCCCGAAGACTCTTTCGAATCAGTCCAGACTGCGTTCTTCTTCTTCTTCTTCAGCGTTCCAGAATTTTCAGGTTACGTGTGAGCTCGTTTGCCCATTTGGGTTCCCCACACTATACTCTGAGAGCATAGTCAGCTTCACTCCGATTTCGTTGAGTAGGCATGCTGGGTATTTTCGTGTTTCCATAACCCACCGAACTCTGACATGGATTACAGGATCTTTTCCGTGCGCACTTGGTCTTGTGCTTGCGTGTACACACGAAGGGGGTTAAGTCACTGGCAGGTCTGCACATACGTTGACCTAGGAGATCGGAAAAATCTCCACTCTTAACCCACCAGGCGGCAGCGACCGGGATTCGAACTCCCGACCTCTCGATTACGAGGCCGACGTCTTACCACCACGCCACTGCGCCCGTCCAGACTGCGTTCAAGACTGTGTTCACTAGTGGCACTATACAGTTTAAAGGGTATGTCCAGTTTTCTTTTCTTAACATGAAAAAGTAATTAATATCTGTGGTTCCAAATACACCAATATGAAAATACCTCGAATATCCTGCATACACAAATATTTTTATCATTTCAAGAGGGACCAACCAAAACAAAAACAAAAAAACAAAAAAAGTTTAATCGACCTACCTACCCTATTTTTTTTGGCCATGAAACCGTAACCAAAGCATTTTTTTTTTTTTGGCCTAAAATAAAAATAAAATAAATCCCTGCGCTTAGAACTGTACCCAAAGAATACGCACGATATAAGCCTCATATTGATTGATTATGTTTGCTGGTCCTGTCATTTCACTAAACTGGACCAGCCACTGTTTGTATTCATCTGCACTTACTGTGACTACAGGCGGAAGGTATCGTCCACTGGACTACTATCACAGAAAGACTACTCTTTCTGTGATAGTAGTCCAGTGGACGATACCTTCCGCCTGTGCTGTGACTTGACGAACTGTCATTTTTTTCACCGCGATACAGTTCATTGCGAAGATCTTCCTCGGTAATTCGTTTCAATTCCGCATACTTTTTGTTGTCAAGAAACAACTCGAAAGAAAGTTTAAAACTCATCATCCTCCATCTTGCTTGTCGAAGCGCCAAAGTACTTATCGATGCAAAAACAAAAGCAGAAAACTTGACGAAACCGACTCAAACGCAGCGCGGACGACACAAGATAACGGAAGGAAGCGAGCCTCGCTTTGGCTCAAGTGCCGTTAAAATACCGTTATTCTCGTATGCAAATTATACGAACGAGAAGTTGGTCATACGAACAAGCCTTGTGCTGGCGACGCAAATCGCTGCTGGCTGGCAAAGGGGGGATGGCTGGGCAACGAAAATCGCCGCTGGCGTGCTAAAGGTTAAAAAAATTCTTTCTTATTTTTGTTAACCCTTTGCCTCCCGCATTCCGAGAGCCTGTTGCTTATCTATTTCCCAGTGCAAGGGGAGTAACTCCGTACAAGGCACCCGGTTACCAACTTTAAACAAGAAGAGCAAACGCTCGATCGAGTCACTTTCGCAGTTCTGAATATTATATGAGGCATCAGATGGACAGGAAGAAATTGCTATTCACAACACAATACAGATGTAAATAATTTGATGTAAAGAATAATCCTATAAAGTTTGAATCAAATCCGATGAATAGTTTCAGAGATATGATATTTCAATTTTTTTCCTTCAAGACATACCTGTGACCTTGAAAAAGGTCAAAGTGTAGAGGTCACTGGGAGTCACGTTCACATAAAATTTGAGCCCGGTCACTTTTATAGTTTCCGAGAAAAGCCCAACGTTAAGTTGTGTGTTGCCGAACAGAAAAGGCTAGTTATCTCCCTTGTTTTTCTGATAACGTTCGTAAAAGGCTACAGATGTAAATACTTTGATGTAAAGAATAATCCTACAAAGTTTCAATCACATCCGATGAACTTTGTCAAAGATATAAAATGTCTAATTTTTCCTTTGACGCTGACCTGTGACCTTGAAAAAGGTCAAAGGTCAACGAAACCATCGTTAAAGTGTAGAGGTCATTGGAGGTCACGACTAAACAAAATATGAGCCGGATCGCTTTGATAGTTTCCGAGAAAAGTCCAACGTTAAGGTGGTGTCTACGGACGGACGGCCGGCCGGACAGACTAACACTGACCGATTACATAGAGTCACTTTTTCTCAAGTGACTCAAAAATCATATAAAAATAACTACTGTTCACATTTTAATGTAGTTTGGATCTAAAAATTGCTGAAAGATTTAACTTCTTTAAAATGAAACACCAGGAGAGTTTTACCTTAATCTACAGCTTGAAAAAAAAATGATAAAGTTGACTGATGCAAAAAATCCACGTTTTCAGAATATATTCTAGTCCCCTTCTCTTGCTTTTTTAGGCACAAAAATGTTCCAAGTGGCAAAACTGTAAATTATACACAACTGCTAGTCAGTCAGCAACATCATTTGATAAAAATAACAGTTATTATAATGGTGCTAGGTGTTTTTTCAGGACCAGTTTGTATTACGTTACACAATGCTCATTTCGAAAGTATAAGTGATATGACATTCTGTTATTAGAGTTAATAAAAACTATACAAAACTTAGCGTTGTTGGCTTGCTAATTTTGTCAGTCACTAAAATTAACAGAAGATGCACATAAGAGACAAAGTAGTTAGTGGATGGACTGAGCCAGGTGCTGGTGGAACTCTGCGAAACATTCTCCTTTGCACAAGTGAAGATCGCAGATGACACACCCAAAGACAGTTTCGGGGACCGACAGGTGTCACACCAACATCGAACTTTTTTGGCTGGACAGGAGTAGTTCTATCACTCCACCTTGTTGTCAGTTCATTACGATTCTGTTTTGACAGCCGTTTTTTTTTTCGACGAGGATTTGGAGCAGCAAGAACAGGTAAAATTATATCACTGTCACCACTATCACCATGGTTATCACTATCACGATCACTGTCACTCGATTCAAATTCCCTCAGAAGCTGTTCATCGTTCACAACAACATCTAGGTCAATGTCACTTTCGTCCTTGTTAATTTCGTCCAAAGAAAACCCCTCAAAACCACCTTCACTATCACTCTCGCCCATGATGGCACGCCAAAAGTCGCCATTGCTAAGATTCTCCATTTTGGCCACACAAAAAATTGACAAACTTTAAAAAATCACAAAAATCGAACCACTTTTACAGGGCCTCACATCCACGTCGGACATATGAGGATATTTTTTTCAAATGTCCCATACGTTTTTCATGCAGGCGGACAAATGTCCTATTGTTTTTGTCACAAAGTGGTCAATGTCCGATTATTCTATCATTTGATCCGGACATCGTCAGTACTTCTCAATTTACAGTAGTTTGAATGCTAATTTATCGATGTACATGTATTGCGAAGCGATGTGTAGCAGACGAAATTAGACACTTTGTGCCTCTAGTACCAAAGAGTTTCCAAGGCTCGCAACTCGGAATGCTCGAAGCCAGTTGAGAGTTGCCTCCCTTCGCGCTTTCCCCGAAAATAACAAACATGCCGCCTAAACGAAAACTGATCCCAGAAAGGGGACAGAAGAAATTACACTTCAAGTCCCTTCCCTCATCATCTGTCAGTAGCACGGAAACTGAGCTTCCTCCAGCCCCAGAGCAGTTAGAGCCTGATCGCCCAGGTGAGAATGTCGATCGCGATAGTCAAACATCGGAGCCGAAGAAAGACACTACCCCCTCCCTCACCCCCACGCGTAACTTCGTCTCAAGCTTGATGCGTGTGTACCTGGAGGGGCCAAAGGATGACATTCACAAGTCACAGTGGGTGGTGAAGGTTGTTGAAAAGTGGACATCCACGAGGAAGCGAATGCTCTTCAGCAAAAGAAAGGAACCAACACAGTAGTTGAAGTTCAGAGACAGAAACACTGCACTGACTCGATGTAATTTATTTTATATTTTCTGTTACCTTTTTGCCAAGAAAAGTATTTTTGTTCTTTTACCCTCGTGCCAAGAAACTAGTCAAGTTTAATTATATTTACGTTTTGTTACGAGAAAAAAATGTCCTATTGATTTGGTTTTGTTCAGGACAAATGTCCTATCACTTTTACATTGGCCAGGACATTTGTCCTATGCTACCTCTCATGGATGTGAGGCCCTGCTTTTAGTTTTGCCATGCAGTTTTCACAGGAAAACACCTTACTTCCTCCGGAAACGGAAGTGCGTATTAGCGGTATTGAATGATGGGATAGGTCAAAGCGAAACCGAAAGTAAGCGACCTAGTGTTTAGCGGCCGCTATCGGGCGTTACGGGAACTATAAAAGGCTCATTTTGCGGGCGCTAGCGGGCGCTGCGGGAGGCATTGGGTTAAATTCCATGACTTGGATTGGATAAGATTTACAGTCCAGTGAGGTTACCCTCATGGAAATTCGGGCTGCTTTCTCCCCGGGGAAAGCGAGCTGCCATACATACGGCGCTACCCATATATTTTTTTTCCTGCATGCGTGTATTCATGTTTCCTGAGACTTAATGCCGTGTGAGATGGAATTTTTTTTACTTTATTCCAAGTCCCACGGGTATTTGATGGACATTTTTATCTATGCCTATACAATTTTGCCAGGAAAGACCCTTTTGTCAATCGTGGGATCTTTAACGTGCAGACCCCAATGTAGTGTACACGAAGGGACCTCGGTTTTTCGTCTCATCCGAAAGACTAGCACTTGAACCCACCACCTAGGTTAGGAAAGGGGGGAGAAAATTGCGGCCTGACCCAGGCCTGAACACGCAACCTCTCGCTTCCGAACGCAAGTGCGTTACCACTCGGCCACCCAGTCCGTTCATGACTTGAATTGAAATTCCATGACTTTCCAGGCCTGGAAAATTAAAAATCAAATTCCATGACTTTCCAGGTTTTCCATGACCTGTACGAAACCTGTAATCTGCACCAGCGGTGTTGGAAGGTTTTGATTTAGAAACACTTGAATGTTACTTCGACGAGATAAACAAACCAAAAGTCAAAAGTGTGCCACAAATTCGGAAAATATTCTTTCAAAAAGGCACTGTATAAACCATCAACATCACTGAGAAAACCAGTTCCCTCCCCTGTGGAACATTAAGGGTGGACTTTCCCACAACCTGACCTACAAAAATCCTCTGTGTGCGTGCGATGATGCGGGAAATAACTAGCGCGCTGGCTGGCTGTTCTATCAGGCTGCGTGTTGCCCTGCCGGTGTGAATTCCTCTCACCGTGTTGCCCTGCCGGTGTGAATTCCTCTCACCGCCAAGTCGTTTTTGTGGTTTATTTCGCATTTAGGTCCCAGGAAACATTACACACAAATACACCCAAACAAGGGAAATGAAAAATAGTCATCTATAAATGATTATTCTCAATCGAGAAACAAAGTGATGAGGATATGGGTTTGAATAGTTGTCCCCTGACGAGGCTACCTTTCAGTTTCCCCAGAACACCTCTATAAAATCACAAAGAAGCTATCCTAGCAATTTGAAACTGTAAATATTGCCGAAAAGTACTATAATTGGGAGAGGTACTTAGGGATCTCTGGGCTGCCTACTGCATTTGCTGGGTTTGGCAGACCCTTGATATTTTACCCCCTATGAAGTTTTGATACAATCAATCGGACCTATGATCAAGTCAGTGTATCAACTTTTGAACGAACTGCGCCCAGTAGTTTCCCAGCAATAAGCTGTTAAGTGGAGAAAGACACACAGACACGCGTGAGGTATTGAATCTCAAAAACTTCAGAGAAAATGGGAAAAATGTGAAAAATAGCTGTTTTTTAGGCAACATTTATGGCCCCTGCGACCTTGACCTTGAAGCAAGGTCAAGATGCTATGTATGTTTTTTGGGGCCTTGTCATCATACACCATCTTGCCAAATTTGGTACTGATAGACTGAATAGTGTCCAAGAAATATCCAACGTTAAAGTTTTCCGGACGGACGTCCGGACGGACACGGACGGACGGACGACTCGGGTGAGTACATAGACTCACTTTTGCTTCGCATGTGAGTCAAAAAACAGAGCACAGACAAAGCCGACAAATCAGGCAGGGGCAGCATCCAGAAGGGACCCTCGTTAAGTTAACCCCCTTGCAAGACGTCCCAACCAAGGCAATACACTGCATGGGGCTCAATGCTGAAGCTAACCAAGCACTCACCTCGCTGTATTTAGGTTCGGTGCTGTCCATCTTGTTGACGCCGATGATGAGCTGCTTGACACCCAAGGTGTAGGCAAGCAGTGCGTGCTCGCGGGTCTGGCCCTCCTTGGAGATACCAGCCTCAAACTCGCCAGTACCAGCCGCCACGATCAGCACCGCACAGTCAGCCTAAAAATTCACAATATTTGTTACACTTCGTCACACGTACACGATCATAAGGAGTAATATTGACACAACTAAATAAAAATTAAGCAAAAATTTACCAAGGCAACTACTAGGCCAACCAAATTACAAACACTTTCACCCCTAAACCTAATTCAGGAGTTCCGTTTACTAGTGCGCCTGATGCCAACAGCACATAAAATCTTCATATCAAAATCCCACACACCATCATGTACATATTTCACAAGTTCAATTTTCGGAATTAGCAAAGCGAAAGTGTGTGCCAAGCTGACTAATGCGCTGTGAGCGGTTAAATCAGTAGTGCATTTTATGCAACCCAACAGGCAGTGATCGCGCTAGGTATTTTTCAAACCGGTATGACGTCATGAGCTGGCTACAAGGCTCTCACGAAAATCGGTAAGCTTGCCAAGGCAACCAGTAAAAGACAAACGTGTTTTTTTGCAGTCTTCACAAAACATGAGAAAGTTCTCCCCCTCCCCCTCTGTCCGCAACCACAGAAACTCTTTGCACCTTTTTTCTTGAAATCGTTTGACAGTGGAAGATGCCGATGTTGGTTTCTTTGCCGCCGCTTGAGACTCGGGCTCTGCAGATGTAGATCTACTAGGCCGTGAAGTACTTTCACTTTCAGTTCCTTCATTCAAAGGCCTTTTCTCACCTCTTGGGGGTAGAAAAGACAGTAAAGATCGTTGCTTCTTCATCGCAATCGACTCGCCTCACAATAATCAACTGTATGTAGACAAAGATCTAAGCTGGTGTGAGTACGTGATTTCCCGGTATGATGCTATGTCGGCTATAGTTAGACGCCGTCCCTTAGGCAAAAAAAAAAAATTGTCTGTTTCTGGTAACATGGCTAAAAAAAAATAGGGTCGGTAGGTCGGCTTTTTTTTTTCTTTTTTTTTTTCCCCCAAATGTAGACCAATAAAACTAACTTTAAAAATCGCGCAAAGAGACTGGATTCACTATACATAGAGACAAGACACTCAACACATTTACAAATCGTCAGCGGACTTTCGTTTTCACACGTTTTTGTTGTTCATTTTCTCACCCTGTCCTTATACCACCAAAAAAAAAATAAAACAAGAGGCGAAGCCTTCAAGGCTCACGTAAGAAATCGACAAACAGTAACACAAACCAAACACTGTACAAAAGGAAGACGTGGAACTTGCGAAGAAAATGCGAAAAAGTGTTTGTGGGTTATCGTCCCTAGTCACATGCTGGCGGCGAAAACAAAATGGCGGATCGCGTAGGTACCGATCGTGTGCGAGGTGGTGGTAAATAATTGTGCTCGGCTTTTTGTTGCAAGAACGCCCGTTACAAACAGAGCTGCTTCGGGAAAACTTTCCACAAGTTCCCTACAGAAGAAAAAAGGTGGGTTGTGCAGTGATTATTTCATCAGGTTTACTTTCTTCAGAATGAGAATGCAATGGCTCGAGTCAACTCACTCAGTAGACTACAGCGTCAGCGAGTACTTACGACTGTGAAGTCAGTACAAAACAACAGTTTACACTTGATGACAAACCCGTGGGCATATTTGCCGAAACCTTTATCAAACCTTGCTTACGGGAAAACTACAGTACAAAGGTACATCACTCATCCGTTTTGCGTTCAGGCAGAGCGTTAGATTTAGACTGAAGATCTGATTTAGCTTTCTTTGTCTTTCCTTTTTGCTTAGTTTAACAATAACATTGTTGTTTTTATTGTCAAACTAGGTGCAGAATATGGATGCAATTCACAAGGCGAGAGGACTTTGAAAAGCTGCAGCCAGCTGCTGTTCAAGGTCTCAAGCTTTGTATTGATCACTTTGAGGCCAACCAGTAAAACAATCCTGCAGAGAGGATCACTTGTGTGGAATGCTGTCCCGACATTGTTTGCAGTGCCCAATCCACCACCGAAGGTTATTTATTTATTGGTTTTAGGTTTTTGCAAACCAAAGAAGCACACTATTAAATGCAGGTTGAGTAATGACAAGTTTGAGGCTGATGTAAGAATTGAAAACAACAGCATTGTTCCCATCAAATAATGCCTGTTTGCATTTAGCGCAAAAAAATGATAAGGCCAACAAAAAAAAGTTACTTATTTTGGATCGACGTCCTGATTATGATGATATGATGAACTTATTTTGCAAAAAAACAGCCCCAAATGGCAAAAAAGGTATAGGGTCGGCGTCAACAACAAAAAAGTTGTATGTTTCTGGTCACCTGACCCTACCTATGTTTTCCCGACGACCCTAGACATTTTTTTTTTTTTTTGCATTTTCAAAAATAAAAGGGGTATTCAAAAATCAATTGTTTTCCTGTTTTTCAACAAAATAGTTTAAAAGATGGTTTAAAAAAAAAAGGTTAGAAAAAAAATCTCCACCTTTAGTCATGTTAGGTCACAAAAAAGTCTGTTTAAGGTAACATAGGCCCCCCAAAAATAGCGTCGGTAGGTCGGCTTTTTAGTTTTGTATTTTAGCCATCTGAATATTTTAATTTTATTTTTTAATGCCCCCAAAAAGTCTAGGGCCGGTGGGAAAAAAATAGGGTCGGTCCGGATACCGTAAACAGATTATTTTTTGTTTTGCCTTACCAGAAACATACACTTTTTGTGTGTGGCCTAAGACCAATGCCATGAAATTGGGAGAAATGTTTCATTGTGACTGGGTGTTGGTTGTGAGTTTGTCAGTTAAAGAGCTGTGCAATTTGCAGGTTGCTAGTGGGAGGAAGCCACCATCGCAAAGGGTAGCTACAAATGAAGCCAGCACCGACCTGTCGCCTGATACACAAATTGTTCAACCAGGTAAGAGATTTTTAACCATGAAGAACACCCTGACATCAAAAAATGTTTAAACCCATCCATTACATAGTTGATAATCGCTGTATAGGGTGACGGGCGCTGGGGCGGGGTGGTAAGACGTCGGTCTATTAACTCGGAAGGTCGAGGGTTCGAATCCCGGTCGCGGCCGCCTGGTGGGTTAAGTGTGGAGATGTTTCCGATCTCCCAGGTCAACTTATGTGCAGACCTGCTAGTGACTTATCCCCCTTCATGTGTACACGCAAGCACAAGACCAAATACGCACGAAAAAGATCCTGTAATCCATGTCAGAGTTCGGTGGGTTTTAGAAACACAAAAATACCCCGCATGCTTCCTCCGAAAGCGGCGTATGGCTGCCTAAATGGCGGGGTAAAAACGGTCATACACATAAAATTCCACTTGTGCAAATAAATGAGTGCACGTGGGAGTTTCAGCCCACGAACGCAGAAGAAGAAGAAGCTGTATAGGGCGGATGCATGGATGGATGAAATTGTACCTGTAGTTCCCACACGTAAAGATGGGAAACATATCCTGTTAGAGGCATGGTTTGACAAGAAACAATTAAGTGGCTCTATTCCCATCTCCCCCCCCCCCCCCCCCCCTTTCCCCGTCGCGATATAAGCTTCGTGGTTGAAAACGACGTTAAACACCAAATAAAGAAAGAAAGAAAGAGGCATGGTGTGTGAGGAGTTTACCTGGTACTGTTGTCCTAATCAATCAATCAATCAATCAATATAAAGCTTATATAGCGCGTATTCCGTGGGTACAGTTCTAATGGCCTCACCCATTCAGTACCAAACAAGGTCAATTCCATCATTGTTCCACATCGAATCCATAGTTGCTAATACACTTCATTTCTGGCCTGCCTTCCTACGCTATTGTTTATTTTCATTTTGTGATTGAATTACACATGTTTTAATTTCTTCCAGGTTGTAACTTGTTATGGTTATGTTATTTTATGTGTGTTTTGTGTGTGTGTTTTCTTTTTTAGATGACATTCAGGCGATCCTGGAGGACATAGGATGTAAAGCATCAAAGTCGTCATCCTCCCCATCCCCTCGTGAAGCGGAACTTCGGCAGAAGGTCAACAAACTGAGGAGCAAGGTTTTCCGATTAGAAAAGAAAACGATGGAACCCCGTGTAAAACGAGCGAGTAAATTAGCCAAGCCTCCCAAGAAAGACTTTGTAATAGAACAGTTGTCTCATATATTATCAGGCGAGGCGAGCTATTTTGCCATTTATGCCTGTTACATATTTACCGGTTATCTGCTGCTGTGTCCATTCCTGGCAGAGACGGAACGCATGTTACCAAGGAGCCGAAGGAGAGTCGATGAGATGAGAGAATGTGATTAACAATTGCCAACTCTCTCCGTACAAAGAGGGTCCAAAATTGTATCAAAATATAGATCGTAGGGAATTCAAAATAAAAAAAAAGAGACAAAACATGTACTTCGGCTCATAGAGCCTTCTTTAATTTTTGACTCAAAAGTCCATGCTCCGAGAGTCCTTTTTTTAATTTTGAATTGCCTACCATCTATATTTTTATACATTTTCAAAAAGATTCAACAGTCACCTTCCGTTATTCTTGAACTTGGCTATCCCAGCCTTACCTCAACATTCGATATTCCTGTGATACTTTTGACGTAAAATCAATTTTTACTGTAAAACACTTCGGCAAGAGGATTGGTCCAAGCAAACAAATAATAAACTTGTAAGATTTTTCCTGATATTTCCGATCAATTGCCTATGGTTTTATTTAGCTAAAAGATTCAAACGTCACACCTATGACCCATGGCTATTTTTAAGGGGAGAGTAGCATCCCTGGTGTGTTGTTTTTGATGTACCTTTTGGTCTGTTTACAGTAACATAGGCACACAAAAAGAGGGTCGGTAGGTCGGCTTTTCTTAATTTTTTTTTTATAACCATCTTTTTAAATTATTTTGCAAAAAAACAGGAACAAAATTGATTTTTTTTCTTTTTCTTTTTCTCCAAATGCCAAAAAAAAGGTCTAGGGTTGGCGGGGAAAAAATAATAGGGTTGGTCGGGATACCGTAAACAGACTATTTTGCTTTGTTTTGCCTAAGCAATGACTAACAAACTTTCTTTAGGGTCTGACATTGTATATACTATACAACTTTTTGGGGTATTAACTAAATACATGTATACAGTTTTTGATTCCTTTTATACTTTTTCACAAATTACCCCCCCCCCCCTTTTTTTTTGTAGTCTGCCCTGGGGGCGGGAGGTCTCCTAATTTCGGTTTCTAGGGTCATCTTATGCTTCCCCATGAGCTGAGAACTTAATTTAAAATGGGCCACGATTTTTTTATTTGTATTTTGTAAATGTGCCTTTGTCCAGTCACATGATTTCACTTTGTACTTAAAAACTTGGCACTGTCATCATTTTATTGCTATTTATTGTTCAGTTGTTCAGTATTTATTGCTATTGGGCATCAGTTGTTCAGTTGCCCTCTTTCGAATGAGCCATGCATGCATTATGGATGTGTTTAGCGAATGGGGATACCTCAAGCAATGTAAAAAAAAGAAACAATGTGAAGCAAACATATAGCACCAAATAAAATAACCGAATCAGAATGGAAACTTCTTCAGTGTATGTGTGTGTGTGTGTGTGTGTGTGTGTGTGTGTGTGTGTGTGTGTGTGTGTGTGTTTGCTGTTTTAAATACCGAAAATGTGAAAATAAAGCAAGTCACAACATGAGAAAGATCGACTGTACTAGTCATAACAAAGCAGGAGACAGTCTGGTCAGCATGCAGCAAAGGGGAATAACTCATATTTAGCCATTCTCATTTCTAAGCATGCCCAATGAGGAAGTTATCCTTCTTCCCATTGTAGTTTCTTTGCACAAACTCAATCACTCCGTCACACATACACACACACACACACACACACACACACACAGTAAGCATAGGTGAAACTATGCAAGAAAGCGAGACCCTGGATCTGCCAAGAAGTCTCGGCCCGCTCACAATAACAATGACCGAGACTTTCAGTAATTCCTTTGCGTGACGTCTAACCCTCTTACGTCATAATGTGACGTCTTCAAATAGTTTCTATCACACACGTCGAACACTTTTGACCGAGACTGACGTAATCCATAGACTCGGAAATGTTAAAGTTTCTACCACAGACATACACACATACATACATACATACGCACGCACAGACAGACAAAGTTTATCATCGCATAGGCTACACTTACGTGAGCCAAAAATTGGAGTTTGGAAAAAAAAAGTTTAGGGTCGGCGCCGAAATTTAGGGTCGGTCGGGTGACCAGAAACAGACAATTTTTTTTTTGTGGCCCTATTGTCTTTCAGTTTCTCATAAACTGAAAGATTTTACGATGGACCGGGAACCGAAAGAAATGGCGCGAAAAATATGATGTCTGATGTCTGTGTGTGTAGATCTTTTTCTCGGCGACAAGAAAGATTTCTTCGCTCCCTGACCACCTACATTGCTCAAATAATCTGCTAGCAAATACTTTAGATCTGGCACAATCGTACTGAAAGACATTTCGGAGCTGCCTCCTTGTTATTTTTGACGTCATGTTTGACACCTTGACATCAAGTGTCATCAATGGAGACATAATCGCAACATTGTAGCGCTGTCACAACAAGCCATCCAAATCTCTCTCTCTCTCTCTCTCTCTCTCTCTCTCTCTCTCTCGTACTGACAAACGATTTTTGTAATTACTACTTTTTTTTTTACCGGTCAAACCAAATAACAATCGGTACGTCTGACCGACATCCACTTTTTTGTCCGGTATTGGCGAATCTTAACCGGTAAAATACCGGAAATTACCGGTAAACGCGAACTTTCTTCCCTCGCTCGTCTTTGAAAAAATATGCCGACCATTGATCCATTTTAGTTGACACTTAGCCTGCTGAGAGTTAAGTTATACTACTACCGGGTCAACCCTGATGTCCCATCAGAATTTGTTTGAGGGGTGCTATTATCCCATTGTCCTCTTCTTCCAATTATATGCTAAACCCTGTTACAAGGAACGTAACTTCAACCCTTACCACCAACAGAATAACATCACTAACCAATGACTGCACCATACAACAGAAACTCACCTGGGAAGTACCAGTGATCATGTTCTTGATGAAATCACGATGACCAGGGGCGTCAATGATGGTGACGTAGTACTTCTCAGTCTCGAATTTCCAGAGAGCGATATCGATGGTGATACCACGTTCACGCTCGGCCTTGAGCTTGTCCAAAACCCAGGCATACTTGAAGGAACCCTTGCCCATCTGGAAACAAAAGGAAATTTCAAATGTATGTTTGGTTAACTTACTAAAAAAAAAATCATTTTAATTGGAATCAATTTTTTGATGACCAAACAAGTCAATAAAAATGTTTCAACCCGTACACTGGTGCAATTCTGTAACACATGTTACATAGCCACTGGTGAATTAACAGAAAAATATAGAAAAACAGTCATAGGTTTTCGCATCCATGGGAGGTATTCGGAACCGACCAAACAGACTGAGCCAGTAGCGCGACATATGTCGACAGTATACGTACAACCAGCCTAAGGGTTTAACTTGCAATCCCACAGACCAGTCTTTGACTAGACCAGAATTTCAACATGGGTGATCAGAATTGAAAATAAGGAAAATGAGGCCGGGGTCCAGGGGCCGCCCAGGCCATGGTAAGGTGCATGGGCAACGCCCTGCTTGGGGGCCCAGGGAGGCGAAGCCCCCCGGAAGAAAACAAAAAATCAGGCCTCGTCTGGTATCTCAAACACACACATTTGCACAGTAAACAATGGAAACAAATGCCAAGCTGTAGTCCGATAATACACGCGCTCAGTGAACAGGCATGGGAATTGAATAATGTAAAAAAGGCGGAAAATTTATAACTGAAGACGCGTCAAGTCGACGGCGCGAAGCGCTTAGCCTTACTAGGGGGGTCCGGGGGCATGCCCCCCCGGAAAAAATTTTCTCAAAAGAACCCAGATGCAATCTGGTGTCATCTGAGCTCCAAGTTTGCCATTAAATTCTGTTTTTAGAATCAGAGTTTTTAGTACAAAAATGTACCAATTTTTGCTTTTTTGAAGAAAAAATTATATACATGTATTATATGGTTTAAATTTGTAAAAAAAATTGATCTGTTGAGACAAACAGGAAAATGTAACTTGTAACTGACACAATCTGTGCAATCTGGTTTACTTTCAAACATAAAAGTTCAATAACTGAGGCGGGCGGTAGCAGTGCGTGAACAAAGTACGGAAAGTTTTCGCGGGATTTTGAGCAAAGGCCAAAGTAACCGGTGCTTTTTTTGTGTGCCTCCCCCCCCCCCCCCCCCCCCTTTATTTTTTCGGCGGACACTTTTGCATTTTCGGTGGAACAAAAAAAAAATTCGGCGGAAATCCGCCGTTCGGCGGACAATTCCCATGCCTGAGTGAAACAAAGACTAAGCGATGTTAGAGAAAATACGGATCGGATCGCCGGCAAATTTTTTATTATTTTTTTTTATTTTTAAAATAAGGAATTCCTTATGACCAATTTCATTTGGCGGATTTCCGCCTTAAGGCGGAAAAGTTTCACCCATGATTTCAAGATAAAAAAAAAATGGTTATCTGAGAGAACTTGGGAAGTAAAGACTCTGGTCCAGTAGTGTTGCTCAAATGCTCACCACATACACCTTAATGTCTAGATCCACAATCTAGGTGGAGACACATTGCTCGCTACAAACACTAACATCCATAAAATAAAAGTTGCTTTCAAGCAGCTGCGTCACGCCCCTATGTGCACGATTGAGCCTTGTTGAACATGAAATAACCAAATGGTACAGGTTAGGTATCAGCTTACCTCCTGAGCTTCTTTCTCGAACTTCTCGATGGTACGTTTGTCGATGCCACCGCACTTGTAGATCAAGTGCCCAGTGGTGGTAGATTTACCGGAGTCCACATGGCCAATGACCACGATGTTGATGTGAATCTTCTGCTTACCCATGTTGCTAGTTTATGTCAGGAGCTGAAAGAGAAAGTCAATGCGTGAGCACATATGAACACATGTAATGCGAGACCCAATAATGGAATAAATCGTCAAAGGAAACTAACTGAACCCAGACAAAAGGCCCGAGAACAACGATATGACATCAACATGCAGCAGACAAGACTAACACAGACAGGGAATGTACAAGATCCAATATGGCGACCACCACGTGTGTTGCACAACACCTCCCTCATGAAAAAAAAATGCAAAGACAGGTATGCAATTACTTCTACACCCGCCACACATGCAACCCAGTTGACTCAATATTGCGACCGATAAAACCCGAGTCATTGTCCTATACATAGGTTTGGTCATAATCGCCGTAAACGTAAATATCCTTCGCAGAAATTCTCAAAAAATGTTCGAAAAAACAATGTTTTTGCATACAAGAGTAATATCTTAAAGAAATTTGGATCGGAAAGTACAGAATGTGCCCAAGCTTCCCACTAACCCATTGTTCAGTTTCGCCTTGAATAGGCTACCAGACGTTCAACACAGCAAGAAAAAGGCAACGACGAAATCTAAGGTAATCATGTTCAAAATGCTCTCTTAAACCGTGGAACCAAAAGATTTGTTTTCATGTATATCATAATAGGCTGTCATAGCGTTTATCATGCGTGGGCACAAGGTTTTTCATGAAAACGTGGCATGGCGACACCGGCGGCTGTGTCCGGCAACAGTACAAATTTCAGGTTGAGATTTTTCGGCATCAAGTCGTACCGAGTAACAAAAAGATTCATTAAAATATATTCTGTAACTATTCTACTATCAAGATCCAACTTTAGAAATGAGCGATGACCAAAACTTTTAGAAATATTCTATGGATAGAAAGCCAAGCCGACCCATACCTCCGAAGCTGCTCGTGTAGACCGTAGAAAAGGAAAGAACCAGGATGGTCACGTGACTATATAAAGATTGCCTAGAGGGGTACCCCTATGACATCATGTTCCAATATGGCTTCCAGGAACTTCCGCTCATGCGCCATGCACAATTTCCACTTTCGAAGATCACGTTGATGATTAAGACTGTACGGTCAAGGAAAGTTTAGGTTGGTCACCAAGATCATACAAAGGTGCGTTCATAAAAATCATGCTATCACAGAAAACGATGAACTGTCCGTATATTCAATATATTTCGTTTGTGCAATCCTTTTCTTTTGGGTTCTGCCGATCGTGTTAAGGGGAAGGTCGTGTGTACGTGTACTTGCATTTACTGATTTAGTTGTTAGGAAAGTCAAAAAGCGGACATCGTTAGGAGTGTCAAGGTACAAAAGCCGCCTCCACGTTACAGTGTGTGGACTTTCTTATGTCATTTCACTCCCTGACTCAGACACTGTGAGCAAGGATTGCGAACAAGGCGACTTGTATGTCATGATGAAGTACTCAAACGCAAATGTTCAACTATAATTTTAAGGCCAAAAAAAAAAATAGGTGTGGTTACGGTACGGTAACATAGCCCAAACAAATAGGGTAGGTAGGTAGGCAATCACTTTTTTTTTTAAAACTTTTTTTTCTAATGTGTACAAATTAAACCTACTTGACAGGGAAATAAGTGTGCGACACGGGCGCTTTCGCTTTCATTGCGTTTTTTGAACTCGTTTTTTTTGACAAATGTAATAAAAAGTTATAGGATCGGCCCCTAAAAATAGGGTAGGTCGGGTTACCGTAACCACACCTATTTTTTTTTTTAGGCCTAAGACACTTTATATATATCTAGTTGTCAAAAGCGGATTATATACAGACGAAAGACAGAACATTTAGACCACTATGTTGATAACAATTAACGTTCAAATTATCACAAGTAGCAGATGTAGTTACTTTGTGAGTGGAGGGGGGATTTTTCAGTACTTATACATGTATTTTAGTTGTGCATCTCACTATCTGCTACCATAGCTGGATATTCATTTGGTCCTTTCTGTATCAGTCTCACATTTTATTTAAGGGGGTAAAAGGTAGTGTAAAAAAAATAGCATTAGAAGATCCAGGCAGTGTCAGCAAAACATGAACACTTAAGCCACAGGAATAGCTTACAGAAGACTATTTAAAGGTCCTTGTCTACATTTTTATACTGAAATCGCCATTTGACCATTCTTTCTTTATTTGGTGTTTAACGTCGTTTTCAACCACGAAGGTTATATCGCGACGGGGAAAGGGGGGGGGGGGGGGGGGGGGAGATGGGATAGAGCCACTTGTCAATTGTTTCTTGTTCACAAAAGCACTAATCAAAAATTTGCTCCAGGGGCTTGCAACGTAGTACAATATATTACCTTACTGGGAGAATGCAAGTTTCAAGTACAAAGGACTTAACATTTCTTACTACTGCTTGACTAAAATCTTTACAAACATTGACTATATTCTATACAAGAAACACTTAACAAGGGTAAAAGGAGAAACAGAATCCGTTAGTCGCCTCTTACGACATGCTGGGGAGCATCGAGTAAATTCTTCCCCCTAACCCGCGGGGGGTATTTGACCATTAAAATGCAGAGTCTATTATCTACAAATAATACACCCCCTTTCGATCAGGAAAGACGAAGCCAGTGTAGCCGTTTGAAAATTCATTGTAGTATTCTAGCGTAGTACTCATAGTAGGATATCCTTATTTGGAAAATGCCAAGCGCAAAACTCCTCTCAAATCCCGTCGTGAGTTTAAAAAAAAGCGTGGACAGCGCTCCAGTGTCAAACTGTTGCTGCACTTGTGTGGGCGTGGCTATAAGCATAGTGACATGAATTGATTGGTCAGGATTTTTAGGCAAAGCACCTGTTTTCAGCAAACAAAACAAAATATTGGAAGCGTGAGTCACGCTACCCAAAAATAATTTTTTTTACATATATTTTTTGTTCTATAACTTTTTTCCCCATGGTTCATTCATCATCTGACATAACTTTTAAGCTAACCGTAAGGTTATTGAAAAAAAGCAAACATGTAGATGACCACCTTTAAGATGACAGGTAGACAAAATGTGCACTTTGTACTAACCAAATCAACGCATGCATGTCCTGAGATGTCATTTTATTTAGCATGGGCAGTGAGAAAACCATTGTTCCCAGGACCTATTCTTTGGTCATTTACACATACTTTGAGTTGATGCATTATTTTGACATGGGGCATTATTTTGACATGGGTCAGGACATTGACCCATACACAATATTTTGTATCTAGGTCCATATTGTGGAATGGTGCTAGTGATACCAAGGACTAGCGACACGTTTCGGGCCACTTAAGCGATTTTGCCAAAGAAAGCTTACTGTTGGAAAAGCACCATTACTAAATCGATATTACTGTGCAGACCTCTTTCTCAGATTTAAAAAAAAAAAAAGTAGGGTTCCACTATACATTGCTTATTCTTTCTTTAGGCCTAAAAAAAAATAGGTGTGGTTACGGTAACCCGACCTACCCTATTTTTAGGGGCAGATCCTATAACTTTTTATTACATTTGTCAAAAAAACCAAAAAAAACAAGTCACGTAAGGCGAAAATACAACATTTAGTCAAGTAGCTGTCGAACTCACAGAATGAAACTGAACGCAATGCAACGCAGCAAGACCGTATACTCGTAGCATCGTCAGTCCACCGCTCATGGCAAAGGCAGTGAAATTGACAAGAAGAGCGGGGTAGTAGTTGCGCTGAGAAGGATAGCACGCTTTTTATATTTAGTCAAGTTTTGACTAAATATTTTAACATCGAGGGGGAATCGAAACGAGGGTCGTGGTGTATGTGCGTCTGTCTGTCTGTGTGTGTGTGTAGAGCGATTCAGACTAAACTACTGGACCGATCTTTATGAAATTTGACATGAGAGTTCCTGGGTATGAAATCCCCATACGTTTTTTTCATTTTTTGGATACATGTCTTTGATGACGTCATATCCGGCTTTTCGTGAAAGTTGAGGCGGCACTGTCACGCCCTCATTTTTCAACCAAATTGGTTGAAATTTTGGTCAAGTAATCTTCGACGAAGCCCGGACTTCGGTATTGCATTTCAGCTTGGTGGCTTAAAAATTAATTAATGACTTTGGTCATTAAAAATCTGAAAATTGTAAAAAAAAATTAAAATTTATAAAACGATCCAAATTTACGTTTATCTTATTCTCCATCATTTGCTGATTCCAAAAACATATAAATAAGTTATATTCGGATTAAAAACAAGCTCTGAAAATTAAATATATAAAAATTATTATCAAAATTAAATTGTCCAAATCAATTTAAAAACACTTTCATCTTATTCCTTGTCGGTTCCTGATTCCAAAAACATATAAATATGATATGTTTGGATTAAAAACACGCTCAGAAAGTTAAAACAAAGAGAGGTACAGAAAAGCGTGCTATCCTTCTTAGCGCAACTACTACCCCGCTCTTCTTGTCAATTTCACTGCCTTTGCCATGAGCGGTGGACTGACGATGCTACGAGTATACGGTCTTGCTGAAAAATGGCATTGCGTTCAGTTTCATTCTGTGAGTTCGACAGCTACTTGACAAAATATTGTATTTTCGCCTTACGCGACTTGTTTGTACCTCTCTTCGTTTTAACTTTCTGAGCGTGTTTTCAATCCAAACATATATCTATATGTTTTTGGAATCAGGAACAGGGGCTCACATCCATGAGAGGTGGCATAGGACAAATGTTCTGGACAATGCAAAAGTGATAGGACATTTGTCCTGAACAAAAATAAATCAATAGGACATTTTTTTTCCCCCAACAAAACGTAAATCAAAACGTTAAAAAACGCGAATGGGAGCAACTGTCAACCGGCTTGGAGCATTCAGAGTTGCGACCCTTGGAAGCCCTTCTCTATATAAAAAGCACATAAAGTCTCAAAACATCGATGAAATAGCAAATCAAACTACTGTAAATTGGAAAGTACTGACAATGTCGATCTGGATTAAATGACAATGACCACTTTGTGACAAAAACAATAGGACATATGTCCTCTTGCATGAAAAATGTATAGGACATTTGGAAATAATATCCGTGTATGTCCGATGTGGATGTGAGCCCCTGCAGGAACCGACAAGGAATAAGATGAAAGTGTTTTTAAATTGATTTTGAACATTTAATTTTGATCATAATTTTTATATTTTTAATTTTCAGAGCTTGTTTTTAATCCAAATATAACATATTTATGTTTTTTGAATCAGAAAATGATGGAGAATAAGATGAATGTAAATTTGGATCGTTTTATAAAAATTTTTTTTTTTTTTTTTTTACAATTTTCAGATTTTTAATGACCAAAGTCATTAATTAATTTTTAAGCCACCAAGCTGAAATACAATACCGAAGTCCGAGCTTCGTCGGAGATTACTTGACCAAAATTTCAACCAATTTGGTTGAAAAATGAGAGCGTGACAGTGCCGCCTCAACTTTCACGAAAAGCCGGATATGACGTCATCAAAGACATTTATAAAAAAAATGAAAAAAACGTCTGAGGATATCATACCCAGGAACTCTCATGTCAAATTTCATAAAGATCGGTCCAGTAGTTTAGTCTAAATCGCTCTACACACACACACAGACAGACAGACACACACATACACCATGACCCTCGTCTCGATTCCCCCCTCTATGTTAAAACATTTAGTCAAAACTTGACTAAATGTAAAAACGAGTGCAGAAAACGCAATGAAAGCGAAATCGCCCGAGTCGCACACTTATTTACCTGTCAAGTAGGTTTAATTTGAACACATTAGAAAAAAAAGTTTTAAAAAAAAAAGTGATTGCCTACCTTCCTACCCTATTTTTTTTTGGCTATGTTACCGTAACCACACCTATATTTTTTTTTTGCCTTACAGTTAAGAGCAGGAAAAATGGCTGGCTCACTGCTGGGGCGCACACTTCAGTCACTGCTGAGGGTTAACAGTCAACTGCAGATGACAGTGAGGACCCATTATGTGGACTGGCGGATGTTGCGTGATGTTAAGCGACGACGCTTAGTCAAAGACCTCAACGTGTATAGACAGCGCTACAATGCCGTCCGCAAGAACACCATTCTGCCTGCAGAACTTCAGGTGGGTGTAGTATGACTGTTACTGTGGAACCCCCCGAAAATGGAGGTAAATTTACTACGGCTGTGACAAAAAAGTCTAAGAAAACGGTCTTAAAAGGGTAGCACACTGATGTTCCCCCTTACTTTGTCCCACAGGAGATGGCACACACGGAGGTGGCGGCCATGCCGAGGGACAGTAACTACGTTCGCCTGCGATGCCGATGTGTTCTAACCTCAAGACCGCGCGGTGTGTTGGAGAAATGGAAACTCAGTCGCATCATGTGGCGACACTTTGCTGACTACAATCAGATGTCAGGAATCAAGCGTGCATGCTGGTAGTGAAAATTGTGCCCGAGAGTTTGTGCTGAGTTGGCCAAGACAGCTGAATATAAGAGATGTGTTCGTGAGTGTTTGAACTGTGCTTGTTGGTTGTGTGAAATAAAAAGTAGTGAGATCAACATGCATTTCCGAGTTCATGTTTTGCGAGGATGGGGTAAGTTATGCACTCATAACAAGCATGTGATGTCGGATGACTCTTCAATTCAGAACTCACATGTGCTACATTTCAAGTTTATTGGTTGCAATATATATTGTCAGATTACACTTAAATGTGAAACTTGTACAATGTACACAAGATCAGTGGTGTAATGCATGATGAAATGTTCAGCAACATGATTGTATGAACTGATACGGTGGCCACAGCAACCACAGTTTCACTATGATTGTGCAACCTACTTTACCTATATATAGGCCTGTCAGATAAAATGAACAGCACCCATTCCTCATACTTGATAACAAAGCATCTTCCCTAATTTAGTTCATAGTTAACAACAGAAAAATGTGCACTTTAATAATCAGATGATAGACTTCGGTGCTCAATCTTTAGGACACTTGACGCAGTGTTCGACTTTCTCCAAACTACAAAAGTTTCTTCAACATTACATTATTTTGAGTGACAGACCTTAAAAAAAAAATGTATGAGCTTATTGACCGAAGGCCACATCTGCACAGACTATAAATAGATTGAACAAGGCACAATCCTTCCCGTGAAAAAAATGGTGCTGACTCAGATAAAAACATCCCTCCACTTGAACGCATCGCATCCACTTGAACGCATCAGAAGCCTGACTAAACTTTCAAAACGCTCATGAAAAAAAAAGTCATTTGATTTGTGAACAATAATCATTTAAATGTTCTACGAGGAGATGAGAAAACGCAGAAAGTACACGTGCTCAGAACTTTAATTAGGCCTAAAAAAAAATAGGTGTGGTTACGGTAACCCGACCTACCCTATTTTTAGGGGCCGATCCTATAGGTCCAATTCATTCTTCTTACTCGGCGTGACGTTATCAAATGGATCGGCTAGCTTTAGCCCTAAGGGACACAACTCCGCTCATACTCTCTTCGCGCCGCCATATTGGATGCCGTCTTTGTTAGTTTTCTTCATTGCACTCTTGTTCTTTTTGCGTATTTCACTGTGTATGCAGACAAAATGAAGAAAACTGTGCATGCATGAGTCCAAAGGGGATCTGCCTTTTTAACACAACAGCACAACATAAAAAGTAAAGCAAGAATACATTATTATATTCATTTATTTATTATTGCTTTATCTCAAATTACCATGCAGACAGTGCACCAAAATTCACAAGATAAAGCTCTCAAGACAGGCAAATGAGGTACAATGCAGCTCAGGTAACTACTGCAAAGTATAATTTTCAAAGTATCCTATCACAGTGTTCACTCTAAAGGCACAACCGATGGACAATTGTTGATTAGCGCACTGCACACAGCAAAAAATAACCAGTTATAATCGTCTTCTCCGCTCAGTAACTTCCTTCCAGTTGTCACCCTGATGGTAAACAACTTTAGGGATCCTAAAGTGTGCCTGCTGACTGCAGTTTTTGGCCACACAACGTGTCATTTTCACTTTTGTCGAGTCGCCACCCAACGCTCAAGCACTGTCAGAGATCGTGCAAGGCATCCAACATGGCGGCGGATGACCAATTCCAGAGAGTTACGACCCGTGATTCTCATACCGCGCACGCCGAGTAGAAATGCTGTTGTTAACTTGAGTTTCTGCAATGGGCCTATAACTTTTTATTACATTTGTCAAAACAAAAAAACAAAAAAAACAAAAAAAACCGAGTGCAAAAAACGCAATGAAAGCAAAAGCGCCCGTGTCGCACACTTATTTCCCTGTCAAGTACCGTACTTTCCGGGTCATAAGGCGCGACTTTTTTCCTCGAGTTCGACCCCTGCGTCTTGTATAACGAAGCGCCTAATCCGTGTATGAAATACGAAAAAAATCAAAGAGACCGCTTGAGTACCAGTCAAACAACTTGTGATAATGCATGTTTCAGCTACTAGGTACTGCCCTGCCTTTGATCTGGCCGCACACACAGATTTCCACTCTGTTAAACTCGGTCACTGACCCCGATGCAGGAAGTGTTTCCTCTCTCAGATATGACAGGGGAACCACCTCTCATGGCAAAAACTGGGTCATTGACCCCTGGGAAGAAGGTCGTGTCTTATAACAAGGCCACCCAGCTATCACAATGCCTTTGGTCACTGACCCCGATGCAGGAAGTGTTTCCTCTCTCAGATATGAGAGGGGAACCACCTCTCATGGCAAAAACTGGGTCATTTTGGTACGCCCTATTGGCCCCCTGCGTCCAATGGGTGACTGGATTACAATTTTTTTTTTTTAAAGAAGGGGGTGCGTCTTAGATAACAAAGCGCCTTGTCACCCGGAAAGTACCGTAGGTTTAATTTGTACACATTAGAAAAAAAAAGTAAAAAAAAAAAAAAAAGTTATTGCCTACCTACCTACCCTATTTTTTTTGGCTATGTTACCGTAACCACACCTATTTTTTTTTTTGGCCTTAGGGTCTGATGGAGCGAGCAGGCAACAAAGAAATGTATCCTTCTGAATGCAATAAATCAATACAGTAATGGGGTCTCCGACTTCTGATTACCTGCACACTCAAACCACAAATCTTATCTTGCTGCATTCGTGCGGCGGTCCAACTTTCTTTGCGTGCTGCATTTAATTATGTAAACCGACAAACACGTGGTCACACACATGTGGGTCCGGGTCGATCCAATCAACTCGTCGTGGGTTGCGGTGACGTTTCATCACGATTATTGCCATTTCAAATATAGGCTACGGACTATCGATCCAGGCAGTGCCTATAAAAGAAGTGGAACTCGTATGGGTAGATCTACACCATGAAATAGGGTTCGAACATTTGCGACTCTTACAACCCAGTACTACAATGGTGAAGACGTAGGAATATGTCTGCGCGCGGATCGATGACGAATGTGCTGAAGCGTGTACACAGGGAACACGGCTATCTTCGTGTTAGCTTGTGTTACTGGTACACGGCTACCATGAATGAAAAGTGAAAAGTAACAGCTCAAAAACTGCTGGAGATTCATACAGAGGATACAAACCGGCTGTTCTCACCTGTAAAACTGCTGTGTTCTTACCCGGTGGAGAGATCTTGCTGTGTGATGTGCACACGTGTGATGAGGAAGAGTGAGTGAAACTCTGCTCTGGTGTTGGCAGGAGCCGGAAATGGGTTAATGTTTGTGTGCGTGCGGAAGAATACGACCGGCCTTTGCGTTCATTGGTCAATTTTATACATGTATTCATTCGCAATGTAACGAGAGAGTGGTGGAGGGGGGGTCATTTTTATCAGAATGTTATCAGATTTCTATTCTGTACACGCAAAGAAAACCAAAGCTGCGAGTTGTGTATTCATAAATATTTGAACCACCGATTAGATTGCAAATGTTTCCTCTAGGTTGAGGTCTATCATGGCCCTTCATCGATTTTCTGAAAGCAGATGACGTAATTTTACACCATAATCTATTCGCTGAGAAAAGACAGAGAAAGAGGGGGGTTTGAGGGGGGGGGGGGGGGGTTGAAGCATCTCGTATCAAATGTTCTTGGGGGGGGGGGGGGGGCCTTGATCGTGGAGAATCATTTGCTAGATGCTCTTATACATGGTTGAGGGAGGAAGTGTGTGTGGAGGGGGGGGGGGGGGGCATGAAGCATCTTTTACCAGATGTTCGGGGGGGGGGGGGGGGGGGGGGGCGGTCGTGGAGCCTCATTTGCCAGATGTTCTCAGCATGCGAAGCTATCTGAGAGGGAAGGGAGGCCGGATTGCGCTGAATGTCTGGCCAGTTGCATGGTTACCACATTGCGGATTTGCTCTAGATTGTGTAGGGATAAGCTTAGCGGTGTAACGTCTGTGGTTTGAGACCCAATCCTTGATTCAAAGGCGCTCGAAATGTGTGTGTATTTCCCTAAGAGGTGTGAGTGTCAGTGTGTGTGTGTATATATATGTATGTATGTGTGTGTGTGGTGTTTTTACATTTAGTCAAGTTATGACTAAATGTTTTAACATCGAGGGGGGAATCGAGACGAGGGTCGTGGTGTATGTGTGTGTGTATGTGTGTGTGTGTGTGTGTGTGTGTGTGTGTGTGTGCGTGTAGAGCGATTCAGACTAAACTACTGTTTTTTTTTCTCGCGGTAACTAAGAAGCAATGGCACAGCTACAGGGCAAAGGCGGCCAACGCTACAGTTTCAAATCTACACACTCCTTCTAGTGAAAACGGTTTGGCTCACCATTTCATATATCCCTCCACTTGGACATACCAAAACATTAACAGTCTGGGCGCGTGCAGTGTGGGATAATTTTTGTATGAATCAATTTCGTTGTTTATTTCGAAACAATAAAATTCTCTAAACCCGGCGCACACAGAAAGTAGTGAGGGTCGCGGTGTGCAGCAAACTTAGACAGTGCATGGCCACTATACTACTATAATAGTATGGTGTTAGGTGTTTGTTCGGAGGCTATCGTAGGGTCACACTCTCAGCCACATCAGTATAACATCAGACGAATGTCTACCACTAAGTTTATTCATTAAAGTATGGAGCATAAGAATTATTAAGATATAAAGCAGCATACAGTAACAGAGCTGAGCACAGAGTGAAACTCATTAGCATAAGGATGCTGTGCTGGAAGAAGTTTAGGGTGCACAATGTACTCTTGACTTATTCCAACTGATGATACCAGACCGTGGGAAGAGGTCTGAGAGATAACAGTCAGGAGAGGCTGCGAGTGAGTATGAATGTGTGTGTCTGATTTTTACGTGGTAGCACAGCTCTCTACTTTTTACATAACGTTTCACTCTTAAACTGAGTTTTTAACAAAAGGTGGTCCTGAGTTTTAACATCTTTTATGAAATAACATATGAATTAAAGATTATGCTTTGAATGGTTCCCCCCCCCCCCCCCCCCCCCCAAGTAAGACAACGCATACGACCATATCTACCGGTACTCCTTTTACAAGGATTTTAACATATATACGTCTTATTATACCCCCACCCCCATCCTTATGGAGAGTGTGTCCTGGGTCCTAGTCGTCGGGGGCTGGCTTGCTCGGCCCTACCCTATTCCTTTCCTCCTTTTTTTTTTTTAAATATCATATCTGACAAACCATGCCTGAAGGACACTAATTCTCTCCAAAAAAAAAGAGGCTGGGTGGTGGCACAGTTGATACTGTACAACATCACTCTGACACTCGCTGACAGCGCTTGTTTCACAAGATGGTGCAACCGTCTCTTATCGTACCGGTGTGACGTTTTCACCTTTTGCCGTGGTGATATTTCGATTCTCGGCCTCGTTGATCTAGTATAAACTCTACACTGAACAAAAATCCACCCTTCGATAGTACTGATGAGCGACCTTGTGTACCTTACATTCATGGGGCCAAATTTGTCCAACCATAATTTTTTTATTTAACTTAGAAATTTGATTCATCCTAAAATGTTTCCCTTCTTACTCAAGGGACGTAACCACTCGGTACACGTTTTCGAATAAATCGATTTGGGGGGTGAAATATATTACCAATTTTCTTCACATGCAAGAAACTGATATGCTTTTCGTCCACAAACTTGTAATTTCACTTCTTAATTTTACCGGGAAACAACATTTCAGTCTTGAGGATATATCGAGGGGGAAACTTGATATGTACACAGGCGAAAGATGAAATCGTGACACCGTAACAGCGCGCAGTGGTGATACAGTGGAACCCCCTTTTAAGACCTCAACAAATCTGAGAGATTCATTCATGTCTTAAAAAGGAGTGCCTGAGTCTTAAAATGGGGGTACATTTACAGAGGTTATGACTGAGAAGAAAATTAGCAAGGTCCAGTCTTAAACTCGAAGTCGGAGAGGTCAATCTTAACTTGACTGGACGGTCTTCAGTAAAAGCAGTGTCAGCTTTAGTGAGCAGAAGACAATCATCAAGGCATTGATGAGGCCAAGGACAAACAGAGATGACTACCACACAATGTCCAGAGAGCAGCAAGTCAACCTCATCAGGCTGCGTACTGGCCACAACAGGCTCAATGCTCACATGAACCGAAAGTTCAAGCTGGCGCCATCACCAACCTGTGCCTGCGGTCAAGAGGACCAAACAGCGGAACACATCTTACAGCGATGTCCCTTACTAGATGAGGAACGAAAAGAAGTGTGGCCGTCACCAACTCCCTTGCAGACCAAACTATACGGCAGTCGACAGGAGTTGGAGAAAACGACAACATTTATCACCAGTGCTGGACTGATTGTGTAACCTCTGCGAACGCCAAGAAGAAGAAGAAGAAGAAGTAAAAGCTAGGGAGTTCCACTGTAGTCCACCTAACTGCCATATACTCAAGACTGAAATGTTGTTTCCTGGTAAAATTAAGAAGTGAAATTATTTATGGACGAAAAGCATGTCAGTTTCTTGCATGTGATGAAAATTGGTGGTAAAATTTAATAGACTTCACCCCCAAAATCGAATTCTTCGAAAACGTGTACTGAGTGGTTACGTCCCTTGAGTACGAAGGAAAACATTTTAGGATGAATCAAATTTCTAAGTTAAATAAAACAAATTGGTTGGACAAATTTGGCCCCATGAATGTAAGGTACACAAGGTCGCTCATCAGTACTATCGAAGGGTGGTTTTTTTGTTCAGTGTAGAGTTTATACTAGATCAACGAGGCCGAGAAGCGAAATATCAACACAGCGAAAGATGAAAACGTCACACCGGGTGCCCTGTAGTGATCACACTATTGCTTTATCTGTTAGGCAACGTAGTGACATGCGAAGGAAGACTCTTGACTTGATTGAACTTCTAAAGATGCTGTGGTAGGTCAGTAAAAGCTGAGTTATTGTACATTCTGTTTACAGTCTCAGTTTCCGGTGCCGAAAGGCTACGTACGCTCAGTTCCTGTGGATGAATAACAAGTCGCGTAAGGCGAAAATACAATATTTAGTCAAGTAGCTGTCATTTTTCAGCAAGACCGTATACTCGTAGCATCGTCAGTCCACCGCTCATGGCAAAGGCAGTGAAGGACTTGTGTGTTTGTCCGCTTTAAAAAAAAATAAAAAGGAGGAGGGGTGAGGTTGAGATGATGATGCTCTGTGGAATTCGTTAAAATGAAAAGTAGTTAAGATGTTTCTTAGTAAGAATTATAAGTCTGTGTTCTATATCCTGAATAACGGGTTTGTAAAATGATTTTTATTCAAAACAAGTTAAACAGTAGAACCTTTCAGGATCACCAATAAAAGCAAATAGAAGGTGTCGTCACAGTACATCACAGTGTTTATATTTGGCAATCACTGAGCTGTTGGCCGGTGCGACATTATAAACTTGTGCGAGTGACCTGCCTCGCTCATTCATGGTTGATAATACAAAGCACTTGAAAGCCCCTGGTACAGTGGAACCCAAATTTCTGAGACGCCCCCTATCACTGAATTTAAGACTCCCTCCCTTTTAAGACCCTGTTTTCTCACACTTTCTATGCATTACCGCTATAAATTAACCCCCGTTTTAAGACTCCCTCCTTTTTAAGGCCTGATTTTTTTAGATTTTTAGGTCTTAAAAAGTGGGTTCCACTGTAGTAGGTAGGTCAAGTTTTGGCACGGAACTCCGATTCGTGATCCGCCTGGCATGATATCCATAATCCTAAACTCAGTCACTGACATAACGGTTTGGCCGTTCATAACTTGCGTAAATATAGTCATCACTGATATCATTGCATTTAAAAAAAAAAGTGCTCAGTACACTAGTACATAACTTAGGGAGAGTCCAGAATGTTTTTTCTTAACATGTTTTTACTTCTTTTACATACATTTACAGCATTACAACAATAGCAAACACAAATAAAAATAGACAAAACTAAGGAAACAAGAAATTCCTCCGAGGTAGGAAAAACACCCCCGTTGGTCAAAGGGAAATAACCATTCTCACTGCCACCAACTGAGAAGGTTATTTTCCCTTTGACCATTAATATGTCCCTCTATAAGTCCTTGTAGAATCTTAATCCACCAATAACTCCCTAACCGTGTGTTTGACTGGTCCCAATTTTTGTAAGGACCGTCTCAGGAATGTATAGAACCTGTTCACCAAGTTTGGTGACGATCGGTCCGTTCATTCTTGAGATCTATATGCGAACACAAACACACAAACAAACAAACAAACAAACACATCGACCGAATCCTATACACACCCCTATACCGGGGGTGTAAAAGGTAAATGCATCTTCGAGTCAATAATGTAAGTCATAGTATCATGTCACTTCGAACAGGCTAAACTGATATTGTGTATAGTCTTTTGAGAAACTGAACTCCGTGACGCGTCGATCCGTTTTGTCGCATCTATCTTCTGTTATTCGATCTCACATCGTTCGATATTCTTTCATGTACCCTTTGGGAGTTTCATCTGTTTCAATCCACCTGTTTCGTCCTATTTTGTCACAATTCCCTTGAAGTTTACGTACAATTCAAGCACTGAGTAGATTTCTGTCGGGAGGTGGGTGTCACTGTGTGTGTGTGTGTGTGTGTGTGTGTGTGTGGTGTGTGCGTGTGCGAGAGAGGGAGAGAGCGAGAGATACAATGTAGAGAGATCCAGAGAGAAAGAGAAAGCCTGAGAGAGAACAGAGAGACTGAGAGAGACTGAATGAGAGAGAGAGAGAGAGAGAGAGAGAGAGAGAGAAACATTGAAACATTGAAACATTGAAACATTGAACTTTATTACAGGAAAGATAGCATTAGGTCCGTAGGACCTTTCTTACAGCTAGTCCTGATCTAAGCAAAATGGTTATAATCGAAATGGGAATACATAGGAACAAACTTTTTATGATGAAACGCAGACACACGCAATAATAGTAATATAAGAATAAGATCATTTTTTATCGACATGTGATATACAGATATACAACCATACATTATCAGAACACACACACACACATATATATACACGCACACGCACACGCACACGCACACACACACAGAAGACCAACTAACTTATAAGGCAAGCCAACATAACACGACACACTAACCAAATAAAGGATCAGGTAGCAAAGTTAAAAAAAAAAAAAAAAATTAAAAAAAAAAAAACCGTTCATGACCTAATATATACCATCTTAGATTATGAAGGAATCACCATGCCAATATAAAATGCAGTAATACTATCTTAGATACTAGAAGGAGTAATACACGAGAATGTATTCTTATCACACCAAGTTGACGCAAGACACATACATGCACATTTTCAGAAGGATAAAAGGCACACATACGTTTGAGCAACCAGGCACATTACATTAAAGTGATGTTTGAATGTATTTTTGCAGATGTGTTTTGAATGTTTTAAGGTTACTGGTCGATTTTAAGCATGTAGGTAGGGAGTTCCAGACATAAGCTCCCGAGTATGAAAGACTAGTTTTAAATATGTCAATGCGTGGCTTCGGGCAGGCCAGATTATGCTTGAAAGTGGAATACCGAGAAGGTGTTGATTGAAACAAGTGAGTTAGATATTCGGGTGCTTGGTCATGTAGGATCTTGTGCATGAAAACTGATTTATTAAATAAAAGCTGTTGTTTAAGTTGAGGTATATTGAGGGCTGTCAGTTTTGCGTCAGTAGTTAGTGATGGGTCAGGCAGAATGAGTTTAGCTGACCTACGATGACGAGAATTTATAGTTTTGAATAATGCATCACTACAGCCATCCCAGATGACAGAGGCATAATCAATGTGAGGTTTGATGTGGGCGTTGTAGAACATTTTTCGGGCGTCTAAAGTTATGACTGACTGAAGTTTTGAAAGTAGGAATAAATTTCTTGAAACGCGTTTACACAGATGTTCAATGTGGGAATGCCACCTAAGCTTATCATCGATAATCACGCCTAGCAGTTTGTGTTCGCTAACCTTTTCTATTGAGTTTCCGTTGATGGTGAGATCTAGTGAGAGGGGGGACAACTGATGCTTCTGGCGCGTTGTAATTACCATTGATTTAGATTTCAGAGGGTTTAGGACCATGTTGTTTTCAGAGCACCATTGTGAGATGTCTCTAAGGGTGTGCTGAAGAGATTGTTGAATATTTTCAAGACGTCTATTTTGTGTCCGTAGTGTTGTGTCATCAGCGAGCATGTGGCATTCTACCGAGTTGTCAGAGAAGTGAAGTGGAAGGTCATTAACGTAAATACAGAAAAGAATAGGACCTAAGACAGAGCCCTGGGGTACTCCATATAACACGGACTCCTCTCTTGAGTACGCACCATGTACATAGACTTGTTGCGATCGGTTTTCAAGGAAAGACTGAAAGAAAGACAGAGAGTCAGATCCATTGAGATATAGTGATAATTTGTTGAGGAGAATTTTATGATCAACGAGGTCAAAGGCCTTAGAAAAATCTAAGTATACGACCCCAGAGAGCTGGGAGGAATTTATGGCTGACAGACATTTGTCTGTCAAAAGCGAGAGCGCAGTAGAACATGAGTGGTTACTGCGGAAACCAGACTGCAAGGGGTGGAAAAGGGCCAAACGGTCCATGTATTTTGTGAGATTAATGTGAATATGTCTTTCAAGAAGCTTTGATAGTACTGAGAGTAAGGAAATAGGGCGGTAGTTGCTAATATCAGAAGTGTTTTTGGATTTGGGGAGAGGAATAACTTTAGCTTTCTTTAGTGCTTGCGGAAAGGTGTTGCGCTGTATGCAGAGATTAAAGATATATGTGAGAGAGTCAACTGTGTAAGGAAGGGAGAGTTTTAATAAGTGGTTGCTGATTTCATCAGGTCCTGAAGATTTTTTGTTCTGAAGTTGTGAAATCAGTCGTCCTAATTCGTGCACTGCAATGGGTGGGATTTGAAAGGGTGCTTTATTCGCCGTCTTTTGTTTGCAGTAGAGGGATAGATTGTCAGAGTTGTTGGGAGAGGCATTGTCAGGGTTGCTAAGAGAGGTAGCTACAGACGAAAAGTGAGAGTTAAAGATGTCTGGCGTTAAGTGACGGGGGATCTGGGTGGAGTTAGAGGTGGAACCTCTAATGAGTGAATTTAGTGCACGCCAGATCTGCGAGATATCCCGGTTATTCTCAACGAGTTTATTAAAGTAAGCTTTCTTTGAGTCACGAACCATGTTTTTTAACCTATTTCTAGCTGTTTTATAATCTTGGAACTGTTTAGCTTTTTTTAACAGGTCACGCTGATCCATGGCTTCAGTTATTTTATTGGACATCCAGGGTGGAAGTTTAGGATGTTTTACTCTCATTTTCTTTATAGGTGCGTGCTTGTTTATTATAGGTAGTAGGGTGTCATACCAACATTCTAATGCTTGATCAGGGACCGTGTGGTTGAAAACTTGGTCAAATCGTGCTAGAGAGAGAGAGAGAGAGAGAGAGAGAGAGAGAGAGAGAGAGAGAGAGAGAGAGAGATGTCATCGCTGTGACAAAGAAAGCCGACAAAGCACCTCTTTGGGCCCACAACCACAGAGTCACATCCACTGACAAGACGGCATTTTACTCAGTGACCACTACAATTCACACATGAACACTAGCCACCTTTTACAACGACATCTCATGCACAACGCCCTTCAGTCAAACGCCCAGCCTTTGTTATCTGTTCAACTGGCCACCGGCAACCATTGCATCACTCACCCCTCATCAAGACGATTCAAGTGACTCTCCCCCGTGTCGATCTCAAATAAAAGCCCTCTTATCGGCGGATTCAAAAGGTACACGAACTGACGCCGCGCGGCATGACGTCACATGATACACATGAAATACTGTACAAAGGATCGTATGCCAAGCTCACAACTTTCTTTAATTGGTGTTTAACGTCGTTTTCAACCGCGAAGGTTATATCGCGACGGAGCTCACAACTGAAATGTCTCCGTCGCTGTGAAATACAAGCACTGAAGGTTGGTTGGTTACTTGAGTTTTACGTCCTCACGGCAGGAACTAGAGCCTATTAGGGACATGAAGTGTTTATTATGAAGGAAAAGACCACATGCCTTTGGGTACACTGACGAAATGACACAGTATGACGTCATATACATGAAACTTTGTACTAAGGACGTCACATGATGTACATAAAATACTGTACTAAGGTTTGTATGCCAACCTCACGACTCAAGTGAATGTGGGTGGAATTGAAATGTCTCCGTCGTTCTCAAATACAAGCGTTGAATTGAAGGAAAAGACCACATCTGATACCTTTGGGCACATAAAAAAAGAAATGACGCGGCATGACGTCATGTAGGGGAAGGGCTCCTAATATGGACCACTTTTTGTTTTATGCTGATAACAAGCTTGTTTTCTTGCGAAGAAGTTTCATTTGTGTTTGGTAGTCACAGTATGTCTTAGGTTAACCGTTAGGCCTTATTAGAGTGAAATAGCTTTGATAGACATTCAGGAAAAATTAAATACAGAAAAAAATCACAAATGGTCCATATTAGGAGCCTGGGCGCCTAAGATGGACCAGTGAAGCTGCCTTCACGAATCAGTGTAAAAAGCCCCCTATACTTCAAAATAACATGATACAACTTAGTGTACAAGTCAGACTAATTCAAATATGCTTTAGATTTATCTGTTTCGGGTTGATGAGAGCATTATTTGAAGCACACCAGGAAACTAAAGAAGCTTATTAAAAACAGAGTGAAAATAAGTGAAATTATCAACTTCCACGAAAAGAAGACTTTTTGTTATTTTTTTTTTAATTCTCGAAGGCTAGTTATAGGTTATTTCCAACAAACTTCTTAATGAATTAGTAAAAATAGCCTTTAGCTTTTCATTTTCTTTGATTTGTTGAAGGTCGTCCATATTAGGGGAGTCGCACATACTTTGAGATTTTGCTGTTATTTTTTGTTTGCAGTAGAAACTCGGGGTCAACACTGCTAAAATGTAACAAATGCGGTCTTAGCTGTCATATATAGCAATTTTTGTGGAGTAACATCTTTGGCTGTGGACAGAAACGACTGAGTCCGTTTTAGGCGGCAAATTTAGAGTGAACGCTGCCAAAAGTGAAAAAAAGAAAAAAAGCCTAACGGTTTTGAGATTTGTGTTTCTGCAACTGTTTTGACATGTGCAAGTTATCCAGAGAGGGTGAATACAGCGAATAAAACTTTTTTGAGCGCTCTAGCGCCGTTAGTTTGTCAGAACAGGAGGTGGTCCATATTAGGAGCCGGTCCATATTAGGAGCCCTTCCCCTACATGACATACTGAGGATCGTATGCCAACTACACAACTCAAGTGAATGTGGGTGAAATTGAAATGTCTTTGTTGTTCTTAAATAAAAGCGCTGAATTGAAGGGAAATACTTCTTAATACCTTTGGGTACATAGAAACAAAATGACGCGGCGTGACGTCTTGTACATGAAATACCATGCCAACCACCCAACTCAAGTGAATTTGGGTGAAATTAAAATGCCTCCTTGACGGGCGCAATGGCCTAGTGGATAACTTGAGACGCCGCCCTCCCAAGCGGAAGGTCGGGAGGGTTCGAATCCCGACCGCGCCCGGGTGGGTTAAGGGTGGAGATCTCCCATGTCAAATCAAGTTAGGTGTAGACCTGCTAGTGCCCTACCGGCCCCCTTCGTGTGTACACGCAAGCGCAAGACTGACAAAGCGCGCACGGAAAAGATCCTGTTATCCATATTAGAGTAGGGTGGGTTATAGAAATACAAAAATACCAAGCATGCATCCCCTGAAAGCGGCGTATGGCTACTTCAACGGATGACACCCTTCAACGGCGGGGCAAAAACGGCCATATACGTATACATTAACCATGGTAGTTACAGCCCATAACAGGGACGTAGGACGCGGTACCAAATTTTAGACTTTTATTTTTGTTTTAAAGAAATCCGATGATGATCACATGAACAAAAGCAGATGTGAGAAGAAACAGTGAGTTCACAAACACATCCACATTACGTCGATCAATGGACCTGGGACCCCCTCGCCGTACCAAATGTTGTGGGTCTGCTACGTCCCTGCATAAACAAAGACTGAGAAGAAGAAATATCTCCGTCGTTGTCAGAGAGTGATCGAGGCTCTTCAGATACGTACATCGGATATCTTTGGTGACTTTTTTTCGAGTTTAGGCGCGGCAACACACAAAGAGCTTTACATGCCGGAGGGGACACAATTAACTCAAGTGCATGCGGGTAAACTTGCTATTTCTCTGTTGTTAATAACGAGCCTGAATAAAATGACCACACCGCTCGGGATGCCTGTGGGCACTGTTTTGAGTTTAGCCGAATGACACTGGCCGATTGGGACACTGTGAGATCTTTTTCCTGCTTCAAGGCACACTATGGGGCACCACTAACACCCTCCCACACACACCGGTCTAGCTGGGTGGGCAATTTTCACTTTACTTTACTTTACTTTACCACAGGTGACACAAAGCCAGGTGGCAGTCGCTGTTTCAAACGGTGGTCTCAGGTGGCCAACTCCTCCTTTGCAGATTTGACTGAGGTTCTAAAAAGTTTCGATTTTAATGAAACTGGTAGCCTCAGGCCCCCACGCTCCGTTCGTCTGTTGACATGTCGGGTTAGGTGAGAAAATGAGTCTGTAGCAGTCAGAGGTAGAGATTAAAGGCATAGACCTTCGCGTACAAACAATGAGTGGGTGTCATCCCAATCTGCCGCATCCCAGTCTGGCGTACCCAGTCTGCCGCAGCTTAGTCTGCCGCGATGTCTATACGAGTAGTTATAAGTATGGCATTTTACTATCCTACTCAGATTTACGTCGTGTGTGTGTGTGCCAGTGTGTGTGTGTGTGTGTGCCAGTGTGTGTGTGTGTTTGTTTGTTCGTTCATGGGCTGAAACTCCCACGGCTTTTACGTGTATGACCGTTTTTACCCCGCCATTTAGGCAGCCATACGCCGCTTTCGGAGGAAGCATGCTGGGTATTTTCGTGTTTCTATAACCCACCGAACTCTGACATGGATTACAGGATCTTTTTCGTGCGCACTTGGTCTTGTGCTTGCGTGTACACACGGGGGTGTTCGGACACCGAGGAGAGTCTGCACACAAAGTTGACTCTGAGAAATAAATCTCTCGCCGAACGTGGGGAGGACCTCACGCTGACAGCGACCAACTGGATACAAATCCAGCGCGCTACCGACTGAGCTTCATCCCCGCCCTGTGTCACAATGTGTGTGTGTGTGTGTGTGCATGCGTGCGTGTTTGTGAATGTATCAGGGTGTGTGTGTGTATGTGTGACTTGTCACGAGAAGGACTGCACCTTTAACTGACTAAATTAAAGCCCCCGAGGCAGGGACTATCTAATATAGGTCTATGCCCGAGGCGACCGCGCTTAGTCTGTTGAGACACATTCAGGAGGGAAATTTAAATCTTCAGAACCGAGACAGAGATGGACATTGAGGAGCAATCAGTTACAACACCCCCCCCCTCCCCCCCCCCCCCCCATTTGAATGGTAAAATGGTGGTGATGTGATTGGGAGGGGGTGGGTATTCTATAGATTCACGCTATTTCCGTTCGTGGTTTTGTTTGCCGACAGCACAGATCAACTGAGGGCCCCAAAGGGGGGGTATCATCACGATCACGGGAAGGGAAATTTTAGCTTTCACGATCACAGTTACCTTGATTTTTGTTTTCACGATCACGAACACCAGTGGCAAATCACGGTCACGGTAAAAGTTGCAGGTACAGAAAGCACGTGTCAAAGTAAACACAACCACACAGTAATTCGCTCCTCTGGATCTATTGTTTATTCAACACAAAGTGACAACTGTTGCACTTTACAACCTGGAGTCCAGGGGTAGACCCCTTGTGGGGTACATGAAGAGTTTTAGCTATTTTATGAACAATTTATGGCTTATCCTTGATTTTAAACATGATCAACTGGTGTCAGCAGCCACTCATTATTTCTTTTAAAGTTAGTATTAATTTTTTTAATTTTTTTGACAGCCGGGGGGGGGGGGGGGTTCCGGAACCCCAGTAACACCCCCCCCCCTAATCCGCCCCTGCACTCATACATATTCAACTCCCACACCCTCACTCACACACATGAATATAATTTATACTTGCACAATTTCACATTTCCAGAGCTAAATCTTTTAAACCCATTTTCTCAAAAACTATTGGGTGGATTGAAATTAAAGTACATGTATGTGTGATGGTAGAGTCTATAATAACAAAATCCCCAACGAAGATGACTTTGATCGACTTTGACATGAGGATCTGCATCAAGTGACCCAAAATGGCACGTCTCCCCGCCATAGTTCCTGAATTTAACCCATTGTTGATAAGTTTACAGGCGCTAAAATAAAAAACGCTCGCGCTGGACCCGAGTACTCTTCAGACTGGCTTCGCTCCCCCAGTATGAAAGTTTTTGTCTTGTGCACGTGGATTTAAAAAAATTTTATTTTTATTTTACACAATTAAAAAAATTATTAGAGTAAAATAAAACATTAAAACGTTCATAATAAACAATAGTAAACAAGAATTTAATTAAAAAAAATAAAAATAAAAAAATAGATCGCCCATGCCGGGAATCGAACCCGTATCACTTTGGCCATAGGCGGAGGTGCTTTCCACCAAGCCACCAGCTCTGACAATGTTGCCAGTGAACTCAAATGCCTAGGGTGCTAACTTTGCTCGTTCAGGTCGCGCAGCACGCGAAGTGGCACACGCACGCAAAGCCTGGTGTCGCTGGCTGGCTGGCTGTTCTATTAGCCGAACAGCAGTTTTATCCCACCGCGAATTGCGCCCACCGCCAAGAGTCGTTTTTGTGGATTATTTCGCATTCAGGTCCCAGGTAACATTATGAAGTTTTAATACGATCAATCGGACCTATTATCAAGTTAGTGTAACAACTTTTGAACGAACTGCGCCCCGTAGTTTCCCAGCAATAAGCTGTTAAGCCCAGACAGACAGACAGACACACACACAATTAAAGTCTGCTGAGCCCAAGTACTAGCGTACTCGGGGATAAATCCAAGCTTAATGCAAAGAAGCGACAATTAGAATCTATGCCAAGCGTGTCCACGTTGCTGGGATGAAAAACACATTTCCTGTTTCGGTTTTGGCTACACGCAGACTCGATCAGACTCGAGCCAGTCGAGGTCACACTGAGCGAGTGACAGCCGGACGTGGCAATGTCGACAATGTCAATGATCTCAATCAAACTCGAAGATCTTGAACAAATTTCAAGATCTTTGCCTACATTCAGAACAGTCATAGAGCAACATAGACAGGGCCGGACTAGGGGGGGGGGGGGGGGGGTACAGGGGTTGCGTAACCCCCCTCCCCCCTGGCTTAAGCATGTACCTCCCAAACGCTTTTTTTTGTGGGGGAGGGAGGGGGGGTGGTTGCATCTGGATCATCATGAAATCCGAGGAGAAATCGCACCTCTCACCCCCTTTCGAAAGACATTTTTCTTCAACGATTTTTGTGATGAAAAGTATGAGTCCTTACAATCTCAATTCTTCTTCATTGCCTCCACCAAGGGGGCTTCGCCCCCTGGACCCCCACCAGGGGCTTTGCCCCCTGGACCCGCATCTGTAACCCCTCCCCCTAGTACTTACCTAGTCCGGCCCTGATAGATCAACATACCTTGACATTTCGTCTTCGGAAAGACGGACCCGGCCGTAGCCTGACCTTTCCACCAAGGAAGGCATTCTCGCCGCCTGCTTTGGTCTGGCTTGAATCCACAAAATATAACAGAAGTTCGATGACAGTACCGCTGCACGCCATTTTTGATCTTCGAATTCGAATTTGACTGAATGCACTCAAAACTTTAGCACGAAGCCCTTCCATTGGATGAAGTTTGGCAGACTTTTGCAATTCGCCTTCTGATTGGATCTCTTTTTTGTGTGATTGGTTCTCTTAAAGGGAAGCAATCGCTGTCAAAATCATATTTCTGAATGTGTTGTTGCTTCCCTTCAATCGGGATTGGCTCCATGACCAATAGAGGATCATAGAGTGAAACAGCTGTGAAAAATGTACGTTGAAAATAAAATGCTTTGCAATAATGCCCATCACGATCACGAAAACAAACGACGATCACGATCACGAGACTTGATTTTTTTGTCATCACGGATCACGGGCAAAGTCCCATCACGATCACAGAAATGGAAATTTCGGCAATCACGGTCACAGAAAGGTCAAAAAACGCCAATCACGATCACGATTTTAAACCCTTTGGGGCCCTCATCAACTTGCAACAAACTCGGCTCAACCGAAAGCCTGTGCTACAGCCGTGTACACGTTACTGTTTGAAAAGGGCTTAAACACTGTTGTCACTGAATGTGAATGCAGTCAAATGAACTGCTGTAAAAGACCTGTTGGTACTGATATTGCTGGCTAGCTTGTCACAGTATGACATTGTCACTGCGGAACTGCTTGGAAAGAAAACAGGAAAGCTGATGCCATTCTGTCAATCTAATGCACTGAAATACGTCCGCTTTTCTTTCACCTTCCGAACACACACACACACGCGCACGCACACACACACATACACACACGCACGCGCAAACACACACACACTAAAAATAAAACTCAGGTTTTAAACTCAACTGACATTTATTTTTAGAAATCAAAACACAAAACAGACAAGGTGGATTTGTTTTGTTTTCTCGCAGATGCATCATGACAGTGTTTAATAGCTCTACAATCTTGTCTTTCACTTCTCTTTTGTGGGATAGATTGATGTCTTCATTTCGGATCACTGACAGACATTGTTTACACACACACACACACACACACACACACACACACACACACACACACACACACACACACACGCACACATGTAGGCAAGCACATATAATATATGCTCTCTCTTTCTCTCTCTTGAATCAACCAACTTACATTCATACATACAGAAATAACATTTAAATTAGTGTGAATGAAATATGTCGTTCAGTGTTTGTGTACTCAAAGCAGTGACCTCATTCTTTCTACAAAATGCATAGCCTTCAACTGTACACCTAATCCTGTCAACTCACTCACTGGAACTTTAACACAACCATGCATGAAATTACCTGCTTAGTTAGCAGATACATGAAACATAATTACCGCACACACGCACGCACGCACCCACGTGTGCACACATGCATGCACACACACACACACGCACACACACACACACACGCACACACACACACATAAACACACTCATTGAAACTGTCAAACATTTTCTATAACACACTGATTTAAAGCACATACAATCATTCACTTTATCAACCAATTTTACAAACCGCACAAAATCTCAGATTAACAGGGTAACAATTTACTAAAATGATACTTTAATGTCAGACCAAGACATAGAACTGTTGTATGCGACTAATTTGGACTTGGACATTTCCCTGTCTTCAAGCTTCAAACTCAAATAACTTTATGGAAGGCTGGACAAACAATACTGAGAATGTTTTCTGACTAAGAAACTCCCAACTCCCAAATTGTGCAATCTGGAAAACTCAAGAATGTTCTCTGAAACTTTAAAAATGCCCAAAATCCAACAACTGCTTTCTTTCTTTATTTGGTGTTTAACGTTGTTTTCAACCACGAAGGTTATATCGCGACGGGGAAAGGGGGGGAGATGCAATTGTTTCTTGTTCACAAAAGCACAAATCAAAAATTTGCTCCAGGGGCTTGCAACATAGTACAATATATGACCTTACTGGAAGAATGCAAGTTTCCAGTACAAAGGACTTAACATTTCTTACATACTGCTTGACTAAAATCTGTACAAAAATTGACTATATTTTATACAAGAAACACTTAACAAGGGTAAAAGGAGAAACAGAATCCGTTAGTCGCCTCTTACGACATGCTGGGGAGCATCGGGTAAATTCTTCCCCCTAACCCACGGGGGGGGGCAACAACTGCTGAAAAATCTTGTGACTGACTGGGAACAATATCATTTGGTACACCGGTGTGAACTAATCATAAGCATGAAACGCAACATCCTTCTTTTCCCCTTTTACAAAATTCATTCCTCTTATCGTTATCCGACAAACGTTAAATTCGTCCGCCAAATCAGTTTTTTAACAGCACGCACACAAGCGTAGCTTGTTGTGCTCCATTTGTTTAATTGATTGTATGCGGCATTGTTTTTTGTAATTAACTGAATAAAAACTGTTAAAACCAAACGTCACATTGTCATAGCCACAACTGAAAACTCCAATTTATCTGATTTCATGTTGAGTACTGCTGATTTAGAGCAGCATGTAATACTGAAAAACTGGTTAAACTGTTTTGAAGACAAAATGCCATTTCGCATTCTCCATACTGGGTTGAATTGATAGATTGGTATATATCTTACGATTATATACTTTGATGACAACTGACCTGCAGAGGAATCACAGTCTCATAAGCTGACCATCATAAAATCTTGAATGAGATCTTCACAAAAAATCAAGGCTGCACAGTACCTTCAGTATCTCAAAATATTATAATCCTGGAAGCATTGAGAATCCTGGTAGCAGTCAGACCTTCACTACTAGCACAGAAAACAAACTCTGGTAGGAATAGACAATTTTAGGAAACAACTCTGCAAGGTTTCTATGTGTAGTGAAAGAGTGAATACCTTGGCTTTTCCTCTGATAAATAACTTCTCACATGGCGGGGATGTAGCTCAGTCGGTAGCGCGCTGGATTTGTATCCAGTTGGCCGCTGTCAGCGTGAGTTCGTCCCCACGTTCGGCGAGAGATTTATTTCTCAGAGTCAACTTTGTGTGCAGACTCTCCTCGGTGTCCGAACACCCCCCCGTGTGTACACGCAAGCACAAGACCAAGTGCGCACGAAAAAGATCCTGTAATCCATGTCAGAGTTCGGTGGGTTATAGAAACACGAAAATACCCAGCATGCTTCCCCCGAAAACGGCGTATGGCTGCCTAAATGGCGGGGTAAAAAACGGTCATACACATAAAATTCCACTCGTGCAAAAATCACGAGTGTACGTGGGAGTTTCAGCCCACGAACGCAGAAGAAGAAGACTTCTCACATGCTCCTGTCCACGTGTTTCCTACACCCCTCGCTAGTGATTGGCCCCTCCAATGTTTGTCCGAGTAAAAGGCAAGGGTGTTCACTCTTTCACAACCCATACAAACCTGACAAGAGTTATTTTCTGAATTTGTCTATTCATGAGTACCTGCCCCTGGCCCTAGAACTCAACAGAACTAATATTGTTTTTATTGCAATTACATTCAGGCCTGGTACCCTGCCTGGTAGTGTAGAATGGGAGAACTTTTTCATTAGAATCACAGTCTGGTGTGAATACCCTCCTGTGTCCCCGCAGATCATAGAACATCCACTGAATCCTGGTAGGAGTCACAGTCTGGTGTGACTACCTTCCTCATTGGTGGCAGAAGGTGATAATGTTTTCGTAGATGAGGAAGGTCATGCAGGGGTCACAGGCAGGAGACAGGAAACCCAGTCTGGTATGAGTACCTTCCTCGTTCAGGTGGTAGAAAGTGTAACGCAGTCTGGTATGACTACCCTTGTTGGTGGTAGAAGGTGATAATGTTTTCATAGACAAGGAAAGTGATGCAGGGGTGACACGCAGTAGACAGGAAACACAGTCTGCTATGACTACCTTGCTCGTTGGTGGTAGAAGGTGATAATGTTTTCATAGACAAGGAAAGTGATGCAGGGGTGACACGCAGTAGACAGGAAACACAGTCTGCTATGACTACCTTGCTCGTTGGTGGTAGAAGGTGATAACGTTTTCGTAGACGAGGAAAGTGATGCAGGGGTGACACGCAGTAGACAGGAAACACAGTCTGCTATGACTACCTTGCCCGTTGGTGGTAGAAGGTGATAACGTTTTCGTAGACGAGGAAGGTGATGCAGCAAGCAGGGGTGACACGCAGTAGACAGGGAACCATTCCTTTGAAGAAGGCGGCCCACCCTTCATATCTGGACAGACAGACAACACAGCTTTAGTTCAATGCCTTTATTTACCACAAATGTATCGTTTTACAATCTCACAAAAAAAGGTAGGATAAAAGCTTCACCCCTGTAAGACCCCAGATTTAAAGACTCCCTCTTTTTTAAGACCTTGTTTTCTCAGACTTTCTGTTCAAAATCTCTGTAAATTTACCTCCATTTTAAAGGTCCTTGTCTACATTTTTATACCGAAATCGCCATTTGACCATTAAAATGCAGAGTCTATTATCTACAAATATCAACAATACACCCCCTTTCGATCAGGAAAGACGAAGCCAGTGTAGCCGTTTGAAAATTCATTGTAGTATTCCAGCGTAGTACTCATAGTAGGATATCCTTATTTGGAAAATGCCAAGAGCAAAACTCCTCTCAAATCCCGTGCATTTCGTGTGTTTAAAAAAAAGCGTGGACAGCGCTCCAGTGTCAAACTGTTGCTGCACTTGTTTGGGCGTGGCTATAAGCATAGTGACATGAATTTGATTGGTCAGTATTTTTAGGCAAAGCACATGTTCTCAGCAAACAGAAAACAAAATATTGGAAGCGTGAGTCACGCTACCCAAAAATAAAATCTTTTTTTACATATATTTTTTTTCTACAACTTTTTTCCGCATGGTTCATTCATCCTCTGACATAACTTTTTAGCGAAATCTAACCATAAGATTATTGAAAAAAAGCAAAAATGTAGATGACCACCTTTAAGACACCCTCCATTTTAAGACTCCCTCCATTTTAAGACTCCCTCCATTTTAAGACCAGATTTTCTCAGATTTTTGGAGGACTTAAAAGGGGGTTCCACTGCAAAATAATTCCTCCAGTTTCATGAAAAAGGTGTCATTTAAGGCTGTAGGATACTTCTGCGACTCGCTTATCGGATATAGAACGCTTTGTGTGTCGTAACAGGTAATCCACGCATGAGGTAGGTATGTATGTAGGTATGTATGCATGTGTGTTGGTGTGTCGGTGTGTCAAGTGTGCAAGTAAAAAGGGTATTGTAGTTGTACATATATTACTTTAGATATTTTTTTGTTATCATGGGTTTTATAAATTTTCTTCTCTTCTTCTTTTATAATTATTAATTAATGACCTATATGTGCTGATGACCAATTTAATTTCCTTTGTTGGATCAATAAAATGTTATGAGTTATGAGTTATGAGTTATGAGCCATATCCATATGCAAAATAATGAAATAAACATTCGGAAACGCCAGAAGTTATAAAATACTGACATTTTTTATTAGTTCAATTAAAAACAATAGCTAAAACCTGCATTTACGGGAATAGAGTATACAACAAAATAGACTTTCCTATTTTTCACACAACAGTCAGCTTGTCTTCTTAGCTCAGTCGTTAGTGAAGTGCGCTAGAGACCATGAGGTCGCCGGTTCGCGCCTTGCCATGGTCGGTACATTTTTATTTTTTCTTCAAAAATGGGTTCATAGGTGTTATTTCTGAATTCACCAGTAAAATCACTATGTTGGATGTTCTATTTTGCTTCCCTCTTTCTCTTCTTACGTTTTTGATCATCTCACTACCTTGCTTTTCTATTTGGAAGATAATATGCTCTCTTTTCTGAAAAATGGGTAGGGGGTGCAGGGGTAGTAAAAGCATCACAGTTCAAGATTTTGCGCGACAAGGTGTATTTCTTTTAAAATTGGTGAAGAGGGATAACTCAACTTGGTATCTAACACTATTTCTGAACACTGTAATCACTTTAACACTTTTAATCTATGTTTGTCTGTGTTCCATGCTTCAAATTGAGCTTCAAAAATGGATACAAAAGGTGGTGTTTTCGAATTCACCAGTAAAATCACTACGTTTGATGTTCTATTTTGCTTCCCTCTTTCTCTTCTTCAGTTTGTGATCATCTGATTGTTATTTTGTTTACATTTTCACAATGCAACATTACAATTTCTTCAGTAGTATTTGCCTGAAAAAAACTGATATCCATGCTCAAACTTCAGTCATTATCTTAAAATTTTGCGCGACAAGCACTTTTTATTTTGTTTTTTTCTGATAAAGCAAACATTGAACTAACAGAAAAAGTAACTTTTAAAACTACCTAATCACTTTGAAATTGGGCCTCCATAGTATACTCCAGCCTTAACCTGTAAGAAATCAAACCAGACATTTTCAATGAAGTTTGACAAAAAAAACCACTCATTTTGTCTTTATTTCATGACACATTAGTTTAATTTTTATAAATGAAAGTCAACAGAAGATAGGAAAAAGATCATTACATTTTTATACACAGCAGTAGCTTGTGACAAATTTATTAAAAAAATTCATTGTCCTTAGGCCACTTATCTTCAATTTAAAATAAAACCTAAAAAAAAAACTGAAGAAAATAAAAACGATAGAAAAACAAACGTCAGCATGTGATTGGTAAGCAACATTCAAGTCAAGCAGTGACATTTGTTTCATTTGCACTTCAAACACTACCAGATTTTTCTGAATTTATTTTTTTCATCTTACATTGGTGCACATAAGGATATGTACTTGAAGACATGAGAGAGAGAGAGAGAGAGAGAGAGAGAGAGAGAGAGAGAGAGAGAGAGAGAGAGAGAGAGAGAGAGAGAGAGAGAGAGAGGGGGGGAGACTGTGAGAGAGAGAGAGAGGCGGAGGGAAGGAGAAAGAGAGAGAGAGAGGCGGAGGGAAGGAGAAAGAGAGAGAGAGAGGGAGAAAGAAAGAGTGTATATGTGTGAGAGAGAGAGAGTTGCTTTCGTTAGTACCATTAGGAAGAAGTGGGGGTAGTATTATTTTTGGTTTGCCTCCATCGCACGTTCCCACCAAGGGGAGGGAGGGAGGGAGGGAGAGAGAGAGAGAGAGAAAGAAAGAGAGAGAGAGAATGAGAGAGAGAGAGAGAGAGAGAGAGAGACTCGGAGAGAGAGACTCGGAGAGAGAGAGAGAGAGAGCGAGAGAGAGAGAGAGAGAGAGAGAGAGAGAGAGAGAGAGAGAGAGAGAGAGAGAGAGAGAGAGAGAGAGAGAGAGAGAGAGAGAGAGAGAGAGAGAGAGAGAGCACATAAAAACTTATGCACATAAGACTGCACAAACACAAAACACACTCACACACATACTCTCTTCTCTCTCTCACACACACTGCAACACATATTTACATACATTTTATTAGCAATAGTTTGATTCAGCACGGTACTGCACCACATCGTTCAAATTATCCATCACAGGATGCAAGACATGAGATCTTGACTCGAGATTCGTTTCTGACAAAAAACATCATATATCCACAAAAACTGAATACACAAATATCACTTTTTATTTTATTTAGGGGTACCATGGAGGCAGTGCAACATGTCAGTTTCGACAAACACATACATTTCAAACAAATAACTCTTTGGAACTTGGAATGTCCTTCAAAAAAACATTCTGGAATGTTCTCTTCCCTCCCCTCCCTGTTTTGTTTTGGGACATAAGGAAGCAGTTCAATGAGACACTTTGATTTTAATCACGAACACTCACATTAAAAAAAAATGAAACTTCGGTCAATTGCATGGCCCTTACATTCTGGATATCCTTCAAAAATATTCTGGATTGTCCATCAAAAATATCCTGGATTGTCCATTAAAAATATTCCGGAATGTTCTCTCCCCTCCCCCCTCGTCCCAAAAACCCAAAACACACACACCTCAGCAAATTACATGTTCTTAGGCCAAACAAAAATACATGTTGGTTTAGGGTAACCCGACCGACCCTATTTTTTTCCGCCGACCCTAAAACTTTTTCTTCATTTCTAAAAAAACCAAAAAACTTTTGGCACATCTTGCGAACCATACGGAGACTAAGGGAAGTAACAGGTACTTTAAAATTGACTAAATAAAAAAATAAAAATTCTTTTTTGAAAGCCGACCGACCCTATTTTTTTGGTCACGTTACTCTAAGCCAACATATATTTTTGTTTGGCCTTTTCGTACTTATCCAATGAAAAGAGTGACATTTTACCATGAATTGCACACATACACTCCCCCTCCCTCACCCTTACTTTTTCAGAGGGAGTGGTAGAAGAAGTGTGGGTAAGGGGTGGGTTTGTTTGTTTATTTGTTGCTTAACGTCCAGCCGACTACGCAGAGCCATATCAGGACGAGGAAGGGGGGGATGAAGGGGGCCACTTGTCAAGCGATTCCTGTTTACAAATGCACTAACCCATTACTTGTGTCCCAGCAGGCTTTAGTAAAACTAAATTAATACCTACTGGAAGATTACCAGTTTCCAGTATGTTAAAATAGGCTTAACCTATCTACTGCTGGACTTACATCAGAACACTAACAGATTAAACTATACATGAATCGCGAGACAAGCGGCAAGAGAAGAGATTTTTGGAAAAAATACAGGTGAATGAGCAAGAAGGCAGAAAAAAGAAAAGAATTCATGAAGAAAAAGAGAGCATGACAGGAAAGAGGAACCAAAAATCTACCTAACAGCAAACTAGAAAGCTCCTGCGGTTCCAAAAACAGGAGGGGCCTTTAATTTCATAACCGCAGTGCCCCACTGCGGGAGTAAGGGGTGGGTGGGGATGCCAATATTAGACAAATAAATAATATGTGTTGTTGAAAAAATGCCACCATAGACATTATGTAGTCTACATCATAACTCCAAGACTCATTGATTGATTGATTGATTGAGTATTAATAAGTCTACAGCAATTGAAAAACATTAAATTAACAAGAAGAGCAAACGCTCGATCGAGTCACTTTCGCAGTTCTGAATATTATATGAGGCATCAGATGGACAGGAAGAAATTGCTATTCACAACACAATACAGATGTAAATAATTTGATGTAAAGAATAATCCTATAAAGTTTGAATCAAATCCGATGAATAGTTTCAGAGATATGATATTTCAATTTTTTTCCTTCAAGACATACCTGTGACCTTGAAAAAGGTCAAAGGTCACCAAAGCAGACGTCAAAGTGTAGAGGTCACTAGGAGTCACGTTCACATAAAATTTGAGCCCGGTCACTTTTATAGTTTCCGAGAAAAGCCCAACGTTAAGTTGTGTGTTGCCGAACAGAAAAGGCTAGTTATCTCCCTTGTTTTTCTGATAACGTTCGTAAAAGGCTACAGATGTAAATACTTTGATGTAAAGAATAATCCTACAAAGTTTCAATCACATCCGATGAACTTTGTCAAAGATATAAAATGTCTAATTTTTCCTTTGACGCTGACCTGTGACCTTGAAAAAGGTCAAAGGTCAACGAAACCATCGTTAAAGTGTAGAGGTCATTGGAGGTCACGACTAAACAAAATATGAGCCGGATCGCTTTGATAGTTTCCGAGAAAAGTCCAACGTTAAGGTGGTGTCTACGGACGGACGGCCGGCCGGACAGACTAACACTGACCGATTACATAGAGTCACATTTTCTCAAGTGACTCAAAAAACAAAGAAACAATTCAAAATGAGTATAGTATTGTATGCTCTTCAGGAGGAGCATTAATTTTATTGCCGGCTACATGCATTGTGGACGTTAATTAAAGCAAAAAATGGCAAAGGTGTCATACGATACTCAAGCCCAAAGCCAAAAAAATTTTAAGCAAAAGTGGCATTTGGCTTATATGTATTGTTATAATAAAAGCCTGAAACAAAACAGTTTCAGACAAAAACTGGCATTCAGATATCCATCATATTCTTTTTCTCCTGGGAATAAACCTGGTCTCATTTTTCAAACACTGCAACACTTGAAATAAACACACAGACAAAAATCCATTCAGTAATTAGGTTAAAAGCTTTTAGATAAATCTGGTAGAGGATTTTTCGGATTGAACTAAAACATGGTCAAAAATTATGTAAATTGTTCAATTATACATGTACTGGTGGTCCCGAAATGCCCCTTTATCCGGTACAAACACAGAGTTGGTGTACCATGTTTAGCAATAAGAAGTTGTTTTACTTCCCAAAACACACACACACACACCTTCATACTTCCCATACCTGTATGCAAGCTACACACCATACCGCGAAATGTCATTCTCCTACTATGATTAAAATTTAAAAATCACCAGTACAATACAACACTCAGAAACGATTCCTGTTTGGGGCTTTCGCATCAGCATCACTTTTAACATAAAAAGGACTTAAACATGCGTTTTCAATACACAAAATAAAACATAGTGAAATGTGGGTAAACACAATCAAAACTATACACACATTATATGCAAGGAAAACATTAGGCCAAAAAAAAAATAGGTCTGTTTACGGTAACATAGGCCAAAAAAATAGGGTCGGTAGGTCGGTTTTTTTGTTTTTTTGTTTTTTTCCCCCAAAAAAACCCCCATATTTTTACGTTATTTTTTAAAAAATTTTTTCTCCCCCAAATGCCAAAAAAAAGTCTAGGGTCGCGCGAAAAAAATAGGGTCGGTCGGGTTACCGTAAACAGACTTTTTTTTTTTTTGTGCCTTATCATACAGATTGTGTTCTAAAACTCACATGCCTAATCTCAACAGATTTTCTCCAAATAATATGACCACTTTATTTCAAAGGTGGTTGTACATGTAAATCAAACTGCTTTTCTCTAAATAACAGCACACACAAATTGAACTGTATTGCAAGCAATATGAAAAGAGTACATTGCAAAGGAAAAAATAATAATACAACAAACTCAAACCCTTTACATATTAACTAAATAACAAAGTCAACTTTAAAAGATAAAGAGAAAAAAGGTCTGTGCACCTTTAAACAAAGGGTAACGCCCATTTCATCGTGCAAGCAGATGGCAATGGAACTTTTATCAAAATGTGAGCCTGCGAGTACATCCACTTGAGCGGTCTTCAAAATACTTCAGGGTTTGTTTTATGCTATGCAAACTGTTCTGTTCCGTGTTTGTTGGAAGGTACCTCATACAGTGGAACCCCCCTTTTGCGACCTCCAAAAATCTGAGAAAATCAGGTCTTAAAAAGGACGGAGTCTTAAAATGGGGGTAATTTTACAAAGGATATAAAAAATTTGTGTTTGTTTGTTTGCTTAACGCCCAGCCGACCACGAAGGGCCATATCAGGGCGGTGCTGCTTTGACATATAACGTGCGCCACACACAAGACAGAAGTCGCAGCACAGGCTTCATGTCTCACCCAGTCACATTATTCTGACACCGGACCAACCAGTTCTAGCACTAACCCCATAATGCCAGACGCCAGGCGGAGCAGCCACTAGATTGCCAATTTTAAAGTCTTAGGTATGACCCGGCCGGGGTTCGAACCCACGACCTCCCGATCACGGGGCGGACGCCTTACCACTAGGCCGACCGTGCCGGTACAAAGGATATAAATAGAAAATCCAAAAAAATGTAAGGTTTTAAAAGGAAGGAAGTCTTAAATTGGGGGACTTTAAAGGGGGTTCCACTGTATACGCTTTAATGCAAACCGATATCAAGTTCAAACACACCAAGACATCTCTTCTGGACCCTCTCTTCCCAAGGGAAATTTCTAACATCAAAAGCGAAACCAAGTTTCAGAATATGCACAGAACTACCAACTAGTGGCGTCACATACAAATTCAGTCACTTCTTCTGTATGTCTCGCAAGGACATGACAAAGAATTTCAACGAATTTTGCCTCGGTAACTTTGTCATATTAGCAGTAGACAATTATTCATAATAAGGTCATCGCCAGGCTGTGTCATTAACATTGTAAAACAGAAGTTAAGGTGCCACTTGTGCAACATACACAATCATGTTCCCCCAGAAGATCTGTGGAGTCTTTTTCATAAAGTGATGTCACTTGAGCGCGCCAACAGAGACCTGCAGCTGATGCTTCTCAGCCCCAGCAGTCTCAATGTTTATCGCTCAAACTGTTGAGGAAAAATCTCGGAAAACTGGTTGGGGTCAAGGGAACGTCTCGCTGACCTGTCAACCTTTGTAAAGCCTCAAGTGTAACCATTTAGATTTTTAAATTTGTTTTTTTAGTGTAGCAAATGATGTTTAAGTGTAGAGTTGTCTTGATTTTGTTCACAAATCAACATTTATGCTATCTCGCACAAGAATAGACTTTTTTTTTTAAATTAAAAAAACAAGAAAGGTAAGTTTTCTTAGATAAAAAAAAATTATTGGAAAATCTTAGATATATTTTTTTTGTTTTTTGTTTTAAGTTTGTAGAGAAAGCAGAAAATTAATGTTCATTAGAGAGTTGGCAGCTCTGCTCTTTGCCGAAGTTAGGTTTCTAGCTGGGGAAAAAAACGAGCAGCTTTAAAGCCAATTTGATGGCTTCTTGATCCTCACACAAGTGGCTGAGCCGTGGAGGTGAAAGCAAAAGTATTCACTCTTTTGTAACCCATACAACCCTGACAAGAGTTATTTTTGATTTATTCAGAGTTATTGCCAGACAAGGCAATACAGTGTTCACATTTGTCTGGAAGATGCTGAAGAGGGCGTGTGGCAAAGATGATTTTACACTTACATTTACTCTGTGAATCAGCATCAAAAATGTAAACATACTTGCACACATTTCACTGTCAGCGAAAATGTTTCCCTCTGACAGCAGCCAGATTCAGGTTTAATAATAAGTTGATCATAATGATGCCAAAAGCTCTGAAAAGTTACAAGTTATGTCCATGTTTGATTTCATAAGAATTAACACCCAAGGTAATGTAATCCTGAAGAGACTAAAGCAGTCAAACAATGTGGAAAACCAACTGAAAAATGAAATGAAATTATTGGATGCAAGGAAGAAAAAAACCTGCAAATTTACTTTGTCATCCAAAAAAAGTGAAAAAAAGGCAGATCACATACTCAGGTAACAACGTCTTGCTCAATGTACATAACTTTCAGGAAACACAAAGAAAATATTGTGTGCAAGACCCATCTTTATTATTTTTCGCATAAAAAAGAAAACAAAACAACAAATAAACACTTACTATATCCTGGTAATCAATATCAGCATCCTGCAAAAAAAACAAAAAACGCCAACAGCTAAAAAGTCAGGCTGTAGCTAACACTAATTATTCCAGAAACAGACAGCTGTTTTCTTCTCGTCACAATCTCACATTCAATGAAATTTCAGTAATCCTATGCCAACTATCTTGAAAATCTGACTAACTTCAGTTATCTTTCGCCAACTATCTTGAAAATCTGACTATCTAAAATAAAAAAAATTGTAATTATCCAGGAGACAGACAGTTATTTTTTTCTCGTGACATTCAGTGAAACCTAAGTTAACCTTAGCAAACTAACTTGAAAATTTGACTATCTCAAATATATATTTTTTAATTATTCAGGAGACAGACAGTTGTTTTTTCTCTCACATTCAGAAAAACCTCAGTAATCCTTAGCCAACTAACTTGAACATCTGACAATAGAAATAAATTTAACGTAAGAACAGAAGTTTCATTGGTACTCAGATGTGCTGAAAATACCAAAACTCAGTTTCTTGAAAACACAGTACAAAACATGGCAGCGAATGTTTTTCTGCTGTCTATGACAAGGATAGGCTGTAGGATATATGTAGAGGACTCTTTGATCGGGAGCGATAGGGTCAAAGTTTGAATGTCCCTCAGTAGGTACGAGTAAGAGTCCAACTCTGGTTTTGTTGTTTTACCAGCAAAAAACCCCCGGTAGTTCTAAAAATCAACCGGTAGGTCATACCAGCAGCCGATTTTTACCCTGTATTTTCTAATTTCAACCGGTAAAATACCGGTTAACGCCAATATTGAACACCAGCCTTTTACTGTGAGCAGGCACACCTCTGATGTGTAAAAACATTCAAAATCAAACTGTGTTTAAAGAATCAGTGAAATGCAGTTTTTCAATAACTTGACAGAGGAAATAAATGTAAAACTTGACAGAATTTGTTTTAAATTTCTACACTGTGCGCAGAAATAAACTTCCACTGTATTGCGTTCGAAGGATCACTTTCTCTCAGTATATATAAGAAGCAGAGATCTGATTAAATGGTAAACGCACTCTTCTGATAGAAAGCTTGGGAACCAAAGTGCTTGAATGACCGAAGTTTCACCATGTCAAAACACTGAGACACCGGTAATGCAATGCGCTCAACAATCTGACTAGAATCACAAACATATAAACACTGAATAAGAACCGTATCACTGAAAACTGCTGGTCTTTTCAGTTGTACATGTAAAGTGAAAGCGAGTATCATCAGCAATTAATTCCTCTGAGCATCCCCAAAAATTACAAAAGCAAAGCATAAGATATTGGTAAATACTGGAAAAACTAAAATATCGCAATTCAACAGGACAGATTTTTATATTCAATTGACATATTGTGAGATTGCGCTTCCTGGAATCAAGAACAGGTAATAATAAATTCCCTTAATCTCATTTGATTATTGGAATTTTGGAATGCAAGTTATTTTGTTTCTCCGGTAGTGGCGGTCATTGACGGGCCTAATTCTGTTTTGAGGGTGGGACAGGGATATTAAGAGATCATACATAGTCTCTGTCACAGCATAATATAACATGCTCTGTAAAATATTTGACCAAGAAAAAAAAAGGTTTCCGATTCCCCCAACCCTTTTCTTTTGTCTCGACCTTAGAACTTTTTTTTTGCCTTGAAGATGTTTTAATCAAAAATGGCAAAAGTGATTTTGCAGACTTTACAAGGAAAGTTAATCTTCTCCGACATTCAGGAGACACAGGTCCCATGATTTCTTGCCATTAAAAAGCCACATGCGCCTGTAGGATCAAAACAATTTGAAACTTCAACAAAACAAAACAAAAAAGTAACCGACCTTTGGTTTTTGGTCTTCCTCTGAAACAAACATTTAACTTTTGTTTGCCTTGTTATCAAGACTCTGCTAAAAGTTGCACCAAAACAGCATCCACAAACATCTAGCCCTTTTCTTCCTTGAATTACAAAAGTTAAAAACATCCAAGGAAAGACAAGGACCACCGATACATCTAACTGACCATCTTAAAAATGCCGTTGAAAATGAAACTGTACACTTTGATTTTTCTTCTTTAACGTTGAACAAGTAAGAGGAAATTAATACATTTAGTCAAGCTGTGGAACTCACAGAATGAAACTGAACGCACTGCATTTTTTCACAATGACCGTAGTCCGCCGCTAGTGCAAAAGGCAGTGAAAGTGACGAGCCTGTTAAACGCGGTAGCGGTTGCGCTGCACTGCATAGCATGCTTTACTGTACCTCTCTTCCTTTTGAACTTTATGAGCGTGTTTTTAATCCAAACATATCATATCTATATGTTTTTGGAATCAGGAAACCGACAAGGAATAAGATGAAATTGTTTTTAAAACGATTTCGGAAATTTGATTTTAATCATAATTTTTATATTTTTAATTTTCAGAGCTTGTTTTTAATCCAAATATAACATATTCATATGTTTTTGGAATCAGAACATGATAAAGAATCAAATAAAAGTAATTTTGGATCGTTTTATAAAAAAATAATTTTAATTACAATTTTCAGATTTTTAATGACCAAAATCATTAATTAATTTTTAAGCCTCCATGCTGAAATGCAATACCGAAGTCCGGCTTTCGTCGAAGATTGCTTGGCCAAAATTTCAATCAATTGGATTGAAAAATGAAGGTGTGACAGTGCCGCCTCAACTTTTACAAAAAGCCGGATATGACGTCATAAAAGACATTTATCGAAAAAAAGAAAAAAACGTCTGGGGATATCATACCCAGGAACTCTCATGTAAAATTTCATAAAGATCGGTCCAGTAGTTTACTCTGAATCCCTCTACACACACACACGCACAGACACACACACATACACCACGACCCTCGTCTCGATTCCCCCTCTATGTTAAAACATTTAGTCAAAACTTGACTAAATGTAAAAACCATCAAACTACACTGTCTCTCTCTCCGCGCACGCCCACACACACACAAGCACGCACACACACATGAACACACACACATTTCACAACCTCACTGACACAAAATGTCTACCCTGTTAACTTGCCTCTGCAACAAACAAACTCTCCCCTCCTCTGGTCACTGTGCCTCAAAAACATGATCTCACATGCCACCAATCTCCATTACTAGGATCAACATTCTCACTGTGAAAGACAAAACTCTGATACATGAAAGACATAACTCTGATACACATGAAAGACATAACTCTGATACACATGAAAGACATAACTCTGATACACTTTTAAGACCTGACTTTTTTACATTCATGAACACTTTGAATCAACCTTGATTTTTGTAAGACTCACCTTTTTCAGGCCTGATTATTTCATTTCCCAGAAAATCAGGTCTTAAGTGCATGGGTGGGACTCAAAAATGTTATGAATCCTGAACCTACCTCCCCCGCCCCCCCCCCCCCCCCCAAAAAAAAAAAAGAGAGAACAAAAAAAAGGCCATAATCGAATCCGGATTTCCAACATATACCGGAAGAATCCCACCCATGTAAGTGTAGATGAAGTCTGAACAAAAAGGTCTAAACAACTGAAAGGTCTCAAAGCAAAGCTTTCACTGCATTACAATCAAAACAATACAGGAGAATACCATCAAGAAGACTTGAGATTGCAAACACAACATAAAGCTCATACAGTGTCCTGGATTTCCGCGGCCTCTGTCTTGACGGCGAACGGCGGCTCCGTGCCGGCTTGAACGAGGAGCTCGTAGAGGAGAAACACCATACAGATGTTAGGCGTCATGTGCACCATGTAGGGGCTGAAGCCTTTGTAGAACCCCAGCACCGACTCCTTCCTGCAGAGAGAACGGCAAAATGCTGTGGCGTACACAAACAAGGCCACCATTTTCATATTCATGCACGGTTATATTGCATAATGCATGTTAGAATTGTGTGGCTTGCCGAAACCCTAGGTCACCATATCACACACATGACATGATTCCATTTCTCGCAGTTTCCAGAAACTGCTTGATCTGAATAATATTGCATGACCCCTTTACCTCCATGGCATGGGAAGTAATTCTCAATTTCAAACTTGGACAAAAATTGTAGCAAAGAAACTACAGCAAGTTTTCCAAAATTATAAATGCTCAGACATCACAGGAAGCCAGTAGAAATGGAAACAAAAATATGTCATATGTATAATTGTGTATTGCGAGTGTTTCAGGTATCTGTATTTGGGAGCTTGAGGGGGCAGTATTGGGCGCTTTGGGGCAATAAGAGATACATAGTATGTATGTTGGAATGTTTTTTCTCTCTCTAAAGTTCAGATATTGACTTCAATAATTCTACGGTATTCATGGGTGCTTTGGGGCCAACCAATAAGGGATAATGTATGTAAGCATTTTGTAGCTCGTCAAAACCAGGATACCTTTTCATACGCATATCATGATAATATTGTGTAATGTATATTAGAATTCTGTGGCTTGCGAAACACACACACACACACAAAACGGACAAAATCTTGCATGCTGTATCAGGGTTCCACACAACCCCAAAAGTCAAGGGTATTCATACCCTTTCAGGAAAAAAAGTAAAGTGTTTTTATACCCCTTCCAGATTTTTCACAGGGTATGAGTGACAATCGGTGTATCCATGAAATGTCATTTTTTTGTTCTTTCGTTTTGCGAGGCATATTTTTGAGCAGGCGACAGCACCGGATAGGCTAAAGCGAACAGTGCCATCGAGATGATCAGTTTAAAGATATCGCGCAGTTTGAGGACAAGGGAGGCAACCTCTGCTTCACGGCGTGCCAGTGTCGACAAAGGAGTGGCACGAACACGGCGTGTACTTTAGTGGTCTCAGTAGAGCAGGCGGCCTGCGTGCTGTTGCTAGTAAACTAGCAAAGGCTATACCTTTTCAGCGTTTGAGTCGTACGTTTTCTTACCTATTTGGAAGAAAACAGTTACGTATTTATACCTCTTCAGAGAGCATCTTGTACGTGATTTGGAGAGTCAATCAATCAATCAATCAATGACGCTTATATCGCGCATATTCCGTGGGTACAGTTCTAGGCGCTCTGCAGTGATGCCGTGTGAGATGAAATTTTATACGGCCAGTAGATTGCAGCCATTTCGGCGCATATTTACCTTTCACGGCCTATTATTCCAAGTCACACGGGTATAGGTAGACAATTATTAACTGTGCCTAAGCAATTTTGCCAGGAAAGACCCTTTTGTCAATCGTGGGATCTTTAACGTGCACACCCAATGTAGTGTACACGGGGGGAGGGTTCGGACACCGAAGAGAGTCTGCACACAAAGTTGACTCTGAAATAAATTTCCGCCGAACCTGGGATCGAACTCACGCTGACAGCGGCCAACTGAATACAAATCCAGCGCGCTACCAACTGAGCTATATACCCTTAATTCTACGTGATGTGGAACCCTGCTGTATGTTAAAATTCTGTGGCTTATAAAAAGCAGGCCACTGTTATAAGGTATGCTGTCAAACATGCAGGAGGATAAGCCAACAACGATGGTGGAAGAAGGAAGGTCAAAGGAGAAAAGGAAAAGGGTTGTTGAAGGTGAAACGTTCTGAACTCAGACCTGATGACTGTGTCACAGTAAAAGGTAACCGGTAAATGCCAAAACACAGAAAACAAAGCAAGCAGACACAAGCAAACTCTCAACTCAACTCAACTCAAATTTTATTGGCTTCAATTTTCAAAGAAGAATTTGTCTTGCGCTTGGGAGAAAGTAAGAGTATAACAGAGTAGGGCCTGAGAGGGAAGGCAAAGGATTGAGTGGAAAAGCAGAAAAGAAACACTCAATGCAACTGTCCCAAATAGGTCAAGCTATGAGACTTCAAAGGAAAGCATAAACCTGTCCATATCTGAAAATATGCAATTGAAAAAAAAGAAGGCAAAGAAGAAGAAGAAGAAGAAGAAACAAGTCGCGTAAGGCGAAAATACAACATTTAGTCAAGCTGTCGAACTCACAAAATGAAACTGAACGCAATGCAATTTTTCAGCAAGACCGTATACTCGTAGCATCGTCAGTCCACCGCTCGTGACAAAGGCAGTGAAATTGACAAGAAGAGCGGGGTAGTAGTTGCGCTGAGAAGGATAGCACGCTTTTCTGTACCTCTCTTCGTTTTAACTTTCTGAGCGTGTTTTTAATCCAAACATATCATATCTATATGTTTTTGGAATCAGGAACCGACAAGGAATAAGATGAAAGTGTTTTTGAATCGATTTCGGAAATTTGATTTTGATAATAATTTTTATACTTTTAATTTTCAGACCTTGTTTTTAATCCGAATATAACATATTTGTATGTTTTTGGAATCAGAAAATGATGAAGAATAAGATGAACGTAAATTTGGATCGTTTTATAAAAAAATAATTTTAATTACAATTTAGATCCTTTTAAAAACAAATTATTTTCTTTACAATTTTCAGATTTTTAATGACCAAAGTCATCAATTAATTTTTAAGCCACCAAGCTGAAATGCAATACCGAAGTCCGGCCTTCGTCAAAGATTGCTTGGCCAAAATTTCAATCAATTTGATTGAAAAATGAGGGTGTGACAGTGCCGCCTCAACTTTTACAAAAAGCCGGATATGACGTCATCAAAGACATTTATCGAAAAAATGAAAAAAAAACGTCCAGGGATGTCATACCCAGGAACTCTCATGTAAAATTTCATAAAGATCGGTCCAGTAGTTTACTCTCAATCGCTCTACACACACACGCACACACACACACACATACACCACACCCTCGTCTCGATTCCCCCCTCTACGTTAAAACATTGTAGTCAAAACTTGACTAAATGTAAAAAAGAGACTGTGAAGACTAAACAAGTTCAGTGTGAATGAATTTGAGTACACAGAAACATTTTTTGAAGTACACTGGCAAACACTTTGGCTTTCTTGACAAAACGAGAAGTCGGTATTCACATGTACATGTAAGGAAGGACCCTCATGCCAAGTGACTCAGTGTCTGGATTATTGAAGTCAATATTTGAACTTCAGAGAAAAACACAGATGAACGATGTGCACACATGAAACTTTTAATCCGATGATGAAACAGCACTAAAACCTTATTTGTGACCCTCCACCACGAAATGAGTCGCATGTCACCTCGCGCGGTTCTGCGCTAGGCTTAATATAAGTCCGGGGAGTGTCTGGTAACAGTGTGACGGTCACCTTAGTCACAGGCTTATAACTCAAACAGTTTTCGCTCTTTTCTAAAACGGTTTTCACCACTGGATAGAGCATAAAAAACTCTTTAGGAAAATGTAAAAATATGAAAATCATGCAAAGGTGACATGCGACTCATTCCCTTGTGGAGGGTCACATTTGTGCAGGGATTTTTCTTTACTTCTTCTTCTGGCTTCTGAATTCAATGTTTCAACATGAGAATAATTGTCTAATGCACCTCAGAAGAAAATGAGCAAGTTGAACTCAGCGAACTGCGGCTCTGACACATTCAGTACACACAGCCCTCGGTATTAGCATGGCTAATCATCACAGGTGCATTAGATAGTTAACAGTGCGTGACTACACATTTAATTAGGTAAACAGAAAGTGATGTGCTTCATTTCATATGTTTGTCTTTCTGAAATCTGTTCTAGAAGGAATAATATCAAAGAAAAAAGGCCATCAGATCGCTTCTAAAGTCATAACATTCTGCATTGTTTGCAATGCTAACCTGCGGGTTTTTGAGGAACTCATGATGTGTGCTTCTGGATTAAAATACGGTGGATTCTTCAGATTCTTCAAATTGGTCAATTAATTCCTCAGAAACCCCTCCAAAACAGTCAGATCAAAAGTATCCCTTCAAAGGTATTAGCAGAATCAACTTTTCTGAGTGAACATTGCAACAAACTCAAAGTGCTAATCGCATTGAACTTCAGGCCAAGTAACATCTCAAGAAGAAAGTATGAAAGGGATTTTTGTCCATTTCCTTTGCTGGCTTCTGAATTAAATTTTGCAACATAAGAAAAAATATCTATAGCACCTCAGAAGAAAATGAGCAAGTTGAACTCAGCGAACTGCGGCTCTGACACATTCAGTACACACAGCGCTCGGTATTAGCATGGCTAATCATCAATGGTGCATTACATAATAAAAATGATATTGCTTACAGTGTGTGAGATGATAATGTTGTTTTACGCCCTCACAGTAAAATCCTTAGGCGAAGTTCACAGGTGTTACCCCGACATTAGATGAGATACACAGGTGTTACCCCGACATTAGATGAGATACACAGGTGTTACCCCGACATTAGATGAGATACACAGGTGTATGCGTCTTTAGGTGTAATCAGCCACCTACACTTATGGCAGGATGACCGAGGTCTTTTAGTTACGTTCGACTGTGGTGACACAGGGTGGGACATGGATACTGAGTCTGCACATAACGTTGACTGTCAGGTTTTTAAGTGTTGTGAAAGACTGAGTACCCTTGTATTTGCGCAGACAAACATTGCCATGTGCTTCCCGTACACTTGTTCGAGACACACCCTTTCACTAGTGACTGGCCTGCAAATGCAAGGGTAACACTCTTTCATAACACATGCAAACAAAACAGAGTTATATCAAAAAATGGTCTTTTGCATTGAACGTCAGGCCAAGTAACATCTCATGAAAAAAAGATGAAAGGAATTTTATTTCCGTTTTCTTCGCTAGCTTCTGAATTAAATTTTGCAATATAAGAAAAAATATATCTATTGCACCTCAGAAGAAAATGAGCAAGTTGAACTCAGCGAACTGCGGCTCTGACACATTCAGTACACACAGCCCTCGGTATTAGCATGGCTAATCATCACAGGTGCATTACATATTGCTTATCAGCAGAAAAATACATCAATTTGCCCATTTACCCTTATGACATAGAAAGTAACTCCATCGATTTCAAACTTGCACAAATTGTAGCAAAGTAACCAGTGCAAGTTTTCCGTAATTATAAATGCTCAAACATTGCAGGAAGCCAGTAGAAATGTAAACAGATATGTGTCAAAAGTGGAAGTCTGAAATTAAAGGGTCCTCACAGGGGGTTCCACTGTAGCAAAATAATCACATGGGACTGCAACAACTACAAGAGGCGAAGCCTTCAAGGCTCACGTAAGAAATCGACAAACAGTAACACAAATTCAATCACTCCGTCACACATACACACACACACACACACACACACACACACACAGTAAGCATAGGTGAAACTGTGCAAGAAAGCCAGACCCTGGATCTGCCAACTAGTCTCGGCCCGCTCACAATAAGAATGACCGAGACTTTCAGTAATTCCTTTGCGTGACGTCTAACCCTCTTACGTCATAATGTGACGTCTTCAAATAGTTTCTATCACACACGTCAAACACTTAATCTTCTTATGCGAGCTTTATGCATAGACTCGGAAATGTTAAAGTTTCTATCACACACACACGCACGCACGCACGCACGCACGCACGCACGCACAGACAGACAAAGTTTATCATCGCATAGGCTACACTTACGTGAGCCAAAAATGATCTGCTTCTGAATGTGTGTGAGCAGGAGCTCCTAACAAGCTGGTACATAAACTATTGAGAGCAAACAGTGCAAACTCGACACACTACAAGTAGAAGGACGCTATTCTAGTTTCTACTGCCAAACAAAGGATGAAACAAGAGGCGAAGCCATCAAGGCTCACGTAAGAAATCGACAAACAGTAACACAAACTCAATCACTCCGTCACACACACACACACACACACACACACACACACACACACACAGAAAGAGCATAGGTGAAACTGTGCAAGAAAGCGAGACACTATAGATCTAGATCTGTCTGTCTGCATGTAGCCTACTTACATGGACACGACTGCCAAATAGTCTCGGCCCGCTCAAAATAACAATCACCGAGACTTTCAGTAATTCCATCGCGTGACGTCTAACCCTCGTACGTCATAATGTGACGTCAATGTAATATGACGTCTTCAAATGTTAAAGTTTCTACCACAGACATACATACATACATACATACATACATACGCACGCACGCACAGACAGACAAAAGTTAGCATCGCATAGGCTACACTTCGTGAGCCAAAAAACCAACTTGTGGCATGTTGAAAAATCAGAGTGCTTAGTTATCGCACAGTGGAACCCCCTTATAAGACCCCCCAATTTAAGACTCCCTCCTTTTTAAGACCTTGTTTTCTCAGTTTTTTTGTTCATAACCTCTGTAAAATTACCCCCATTTTAACCCTTTCGCTGCCAATCAAAACTTGCGTATGTGCATTCCTGACTGCCAGGGAATATTGGAGTTCGGGGTGTAATAATTCACACAAAATTCTAGCTCCAAACTGGCAGTAGGTAGGTAAGTAAAACCTATGTTATTTTTAAAGGAAATTGAACCAAGAATCTGTTTTTAGTGTCTAATCATGGAAATAATAATTAGTTTGGCTTATAATGATGTTTAAATATGAACTTTTTAAAAATCAGTACGGCGCATCTTCCGGTGCCTGTGGATCAAACACAGGTGGCTGTTTTGCTTGCTCCAAGAAAGGATTATAATCACTGTCATCTACCTGTTTCCAACGAATCGTCCGAAAGAAGATCTCCCCCTTCCCCTGTCAGTATCCATAATCATTTGCACCGCCTGTAGCGTCAGTCCGGCTTTGTTTTTCCCTACTAGGGCCCGGTCGACTGTCACCGTTAGCCATTTTGACGAGTCGAGATTTCTCTCCCCTACCCTGTCGCCAAGGCCGAAAATAGCCTTCAGACGCAAAACCGCGTCACCATTTATGTTTATTCATGAGAATGAGGTATCCTTCTGAGCCATTGGCTGCTATTTGTGTGTCAGCAGTGACGTAGCATGTCTGGAAAATTCCTGAACGGAGAAGACGGGTAAACCCGTCCTAAGGCGCTGCGGCTGCACAAGCGCATGACGGGTATACCTGTCATAAGGCAGGCAAGGGGTCAAGACTCCCTCCTTTTTAAGACCTGATTTTCTCTGATATGTAGAGGTCTTAAAAGGGGGGTTCCACTGTACCTGGTACACACAAGCAGGCCCACTAATGTATAGAATTAGGATTTGACTACGAAACACACTCCAGCACTTTCCATGTTAAATTTTGAATTTATTCAACACAAATGGTTTCAGTTTCACGCAGAAAGAAAATTTCACGTACTATAGTATGAGCTATGATTCGAGGAACATGACCTCCAGTGTTTGATGCAAACAATATGTCTTTTCATAAAGTGTGTATGTTTGAAAAGGACATCCAAACGTTTTGCGAGAGAGATGACACCCATACATTTGGAAAAGAGATAGGTCTGTATTTCTCAACGAAAATTCTCCTCCTTTTTACATACGATTTCCAGAGTTAGTAAGGGAAAAGCAACACAGCTGTTATCATCCAGAATAAACCAGAGGAAAATCAGACAGTAGTGCATGACAAAAGGTGGGGGGGCGGGGAGGAGTGTCGATGTGATAGTGGGGGAGCATCAAACATGCAACGAATACAAAGAAACCAGAACAACCAACACTCCAAGATACAAACGAGCCGAAGGCAACTGCATAAATGAAGAAAAAAAGAGCAAAAAACGCCCACTTACTTGAGGATCTGTCGACACACATCCCTCACGCCGCCATATTGCCGATGCTGGTCTTGTAACCTTGACCTGATGACCTGGTAGGGGTAGGTCAAGGACGCAGCAAACATCTTGGATACTGCCGCAAACAGGATGTATTCTCCTGAACCCTGCAAGGTGCATGAAAAAAAACTAGTGTTAAGTTCCTTTTTTGCAACTATAGCTGATAACTTAGCTACCAGAACAACTCACTTTTGCAGACCTGCCTACCCCTGAAATGTACCATGTGTAGTTTTGGGTGTGAAAATAAGGCAAATGTGTAGTTTGGCAGGTGAATGTGTAGTATTTCAATTTGATCAACCCAAACCGCAAAACAGAACAGTTACTTATACCGTACTAAAACAAACACTCAACACTCCAAACAAAACTATTACAATGTGAACAATACTCCTCATACAAATACAAACAAAGCCCCCACAAAAATACAAGCCAAGCATTAAGTTTATTTGTTAAGAAAAAAATTATTAACTAGTTTGGAACATTTGCATGGGTGAAACTGATCAGAATTAAAAATAAGGAAAATGAGGCCGGGGTCCAGGGGCCGCCCACGCCCTGGTGGGGTGCAGGGGCAACGCCCTCTTAGGGGGCCCAGGGGGGCGAAGCCCCCCGGAAGAAAACGAAAAATCAGGCTTTTTAAGGGTAAAAGTAGGCCTTTCCTGGTATCTCAAACACACAAATTTGCACAGTAAACAATGATAACAAATGCCAAGCTGTAGTCCGATAATTCGCGCGCTCAGGGAAACAAAGATTCAGCGATGTCCGGTCACTGTGTTAGAGAAAATACAGATCGGATTTTCAAAATAAGGAATTCCTTATTTGACCAATTTCATTTGGCGGATTTCCGCCCTAAGGCGGAAAAGTTTCACCCATGCATTTGTTAAAAAAAAGCTATGTTGAGGGGTATGCAGTTCATATACAGTGGGACCCCCTATTCAAGACCTGTGACAATCTGAGAACATCAAGTCACAAAAAGTAGGGACTGGGAGTATGTGTATCAACATGAAGGCAAATTTAAACAGAACAGGTTTGCGTCGGCAATAATAATAATATGGCAGGTCATTGCCTCTGCTCTGGTTACCGATCTCTCAAAAGTGAGCTTGTCTTGGTCTTCTTTCCCTGGCACGGGTTTCTTCACAAAACAGTCCAATTTTTCCTCTGCTTTGGTCGGGATTTCTCGAATTCCTCATGAGAAGTGCTTTTCTTGTGGCGGTTACACGGTCGTAAAGCCCACTGTGCTTCTCTGAAAAAGCCGTGTTGCACACAGTGCAGTGGGCAAAATGCTTCCCTTTTCTCCACGAAACTAGGCATGGATGCTCCTCATAGTACTTTGGCAGAAAAGCCTTGCTGGGAGTTTGACCAAGCTTCTTTTTTTTGCTCCGTGGCGGTTGATCGCCAAAGTCTTCTGAATCCGTGTTCGTCGCTGTAGCCATTTTTTCCCTCCAGAAAGAATGAGCTACGAAGTGACCGCGTTCAGAAAAGTATGTGCTGAAACGCCCGCGATAGTTGTAATGACAGCAGCAAGACCAACTGACTACGCTACTCTCGCGGGCGCCGGGCATGTTTTGCACGCAGTACACAACCGGTTAGTACAAATTATGGATCGGAACTCGCTCGCGTTTTTGCGTATTCAAAATGTCAAAATGTGTAGTCGAAACGAAACGTTTGCGTAGTATAAGACAAGCATGCGTAGTTGCGTAGTTTGGGGACCAAAATCGTAGTTTACTACGCTCAATGTGTAGTGTAAACAGGTCTGCTTTTAAGACCCTGTTTCCCCATAAGGCCAACAAACAAAAAAAGTCTGTTTACGGTATCCCGACCGACCCTATTTTTTCGCGCGACCCTAGATTTTTTTTTGGCATTTGGGGGAGAAAAAAAAAAGAAAAAAAAAGTCAGTTTTTTTGGCAAAATAACTTAAAAATATGTTTTTTTGGAATAAAAAAATTAAAATGTTTAAAAAAAAAATATTCTAAAAAAATCCCGACCTACCGACCCTATTTATTTTGCCTATGTTACCGTAAACAGACTTTTTTGTGTGTGTGCCTAACCTCTGTAAATGTACCCTCGTTTAAGACTCCCTCCTTATTCAGACCAGAAGGAGATGGGAGAGGGGGAGAAGGAAAAGGACACTTGCTTTTGAGACCACAGAGAAGCCATGAAAAAGATGATCAACAAAAGCAGACACAGAAATAAGCAACAATTAAGAAGTGACAAAAAGAAATACAGGAGGAAACAAGACAAGCAAATCAACCAACAAAAAAGAAGGGCAAAGCCCATACGACTCACATGCTTGACCTTCACCTTTACATGACCTTGACCTTCAGCTAAACCTAGCAATGACATCATACACTAACAACTGCTTTACACATTTTTCCTACCAAAATACATGTAAGGTCATCCAAGGTCATGCAACACAAAGCTGTTAATTCAAGACATAGGAAGTACAATGGTGCTTATTGGCTCTTTCTACCATGAGATATGGTCACTTTTAGTGGTTCACTACCTTATTTTGGTCACATTTCATAAGGGTCAAAGTGACCTTGATCATATGTGACCAAATGTGTCTCATGATGAAAGCATAACATGTGCCCCACATAATTTTTAAGTTTGAAACAGTTATCTTCCATAGTTCAGGGTCAAGGTCACTTCAAAATATGTATACAATCCAACTTTGAAGAGCTCCTGTGACCCTGACCTTGAAGCAAGGTAAACCAAACTGGTATCAAAAGATGGGGCTTACTTTGCCCTATATATCATATATAGGTGAGGTATTAAATCTCAAAAACTTCAGAGAAAATGTGAAAAATGTGAAAAATAGCTGTTTTTTTAGACATTTATGGCCCCTGCGACCTTGACCTTGAAGCAAGGTCAAGATGCTATGTATGTTTTTTGGGGCCTTGTCATCATACACCATCTTGCCAAATTTGGTACTGATAGACTGAATAGTGTCCAAGAAATATCCAACGTTAAAGTTTTCCGGACGGACGGACGGACGGACGGACGACTCGGGTGAGTACATAGACTCACTTTTGCTTCGCATGTGAGTCAAAAAGACAGGGAGGTACTGACCAGTCTAGTGTCCAGTGGCTGTTCTCTGTACTGGTTGTAGATTGTCTTCAGTTCCTCGTAAGCCATGAACTGCAGCGCACCGTGCGATATCCCCAGCATCCCAGGAACAAAACCCTGCACAACGTAAAGACGTTCATATGTTAATCATAGACATAGATTTTATTATCTCAACTGATACATTTTTTTGTGGTGTGCATAGGATAAGGATAAGGTTAATATTTTAAATAGTCCTGTGAGATTACCCTCATGGAAATTCGGGCTGCTTTCTCACTGGGGAAAACAAGCTGCCATATATTACGGCGCTACCCATTCCCCCCCCCCCCCCCCCCCCCCGAAAAATGCATGTATTCATGTTTCCAAGCCCTGAGACGTTCGCTGGGAACTTGAGATCTTTATCGTGCGCACGCGTGCATATTTGGACACTGAGAAGAGTCTGCACAAAGTTGACTGTGTATATGACAAGAAACAAAACATGACATAGATGATAGAACAACATTAAACATTTTGATTCAGTAAAAGTATTAAAATATGAATAATTCCTTAAACATGACTGCAAACTCTCAGTGCAAATCAAAGCATGCAGCTTTTGCTGACAAAGATTATGCAACCAAGGTTACCAACAGAATTTGGGAACAATACAGTCATCTATCACCCAGTTTACATTTTCAGACCATTTTTACCCCTTACCTGAGATTGTTTAAGTGTGAACAAATAATACTGGGTCAAACAGCGGTAAGTAAAATCTTCATTTAATGTATTCAGTTAAAAACTTACACTTGAATGTCAATGAGAATTGGACTGTTTTGATGCATCACAGTTCAGATCTTGAGGTAGCTTGCCTACCAACCAATCCCCGTTTTATTTTCATAGGTACACTATTAACTTAATCTTTTACTGTAGGGACTTTCGGAGCACAGACCAATGAGGATACTTGTCCTTTACAGTGCAACCTCCCTTTGCAGACTTCCAAAAATCTGAGAAAATCAAGTCTTAAAAAGGAGGGAGTCTAAAAATGGAGGAAGAAACAAGGTCTTAATTAGGGGGTCTTAAAAGGGGGGTTCCACTGTCATTGGAATACCTCAGTAATCAGAAGAAGAACAAGAGGCGAAGCCTTCAAGGCTCACGTAAGAAATCAACAAACAGTAACACAAACTCAATCACTCCGTCACACACACACACACACACACACACACACACACACACACACACACACACACACACACACACACAGTAAGCATAGGTGAAACTGTGCAAGAAAGCGAGACCCTGGATCTGCCAATTAGTCTCGGCCCGCTCACAATAACAATGACCGAGACTTTCAGTAATTCCTTTGCGTGACGTCTAACCCTCTTACGTCATAATGTGACGTCTTCAAATAGTTTCTATCACACACGTCAAACACTTTTGACCGAGACGTAATCTTCTTATTCGAGCTTTATCCATAGACTCGGAAATGTTAAAGTTTCTATCACACACACACACACGCACGCACGCACGCACGCACAGACAGACAAAGTTTATCATCGCATAGGCTACACTTACGTGAGCCAAAAAGCACTCACCTTGTACAAGCCCCTCATCCCTTCCTCCTTGTAGATTTTGGCGAGGGCGTGCACCATTCCTCGGTATCGTCGCTTGTCGGGCTTGGCCCTTGCCTCGCTAGACTCGTACTGCAGACACAGCCGTGTCTTGGTCACCCAGATGGGGTTAGTGATGGACAGTGTCGCGAACCCTGCAAACACAGCCTGGCGTCAACTCATCATTCATTTTGTTCTGTCAAAAATAATATCTTGGTTTCTGGCGTCAAATCATCAAACATTTTGTTCTGTCAAAAATAATATCTTGGTTTCTGGCGTCAAATCATCATTCATTTTGTTCAGTCAAAAATAATATCTTAGTTGCTGGCATCAAATCATCAATCATTTGGTTCTGTCAAATATAATGTCTTGGTTTCTGGCGTCAAATCATCATTCATTTGGTTCTGTCAAAAATAATATCTTAGTTGCTGGCATCAAATCATCAATCATTTGGTTCTGTCAAAAATAATATCTTAGTTGCTGGCATCACATCAAATCATCAATCATTTGGTTCTGTCAAATATAATGTCTTGGTTTCTGGCGTCAAATCATCAATCATTTGGTTCTGTCACAAATAATGTCTTGGTTTCTGGCGTCAAATCATCAATCATTTGGTTCTGTCACAAATAATGTCTTGGTTTCTGGCGTCAAATCATCAATCATTTGGTTCTGTGAAAAATAATATCTTGGTTTTTGGCGTCAAATCATCAATCATTTTGTTCAGTCAATAATAATGTCTTGGTTTCTGGCGTCAAATCATCAATCATTTGGTTCTGTCAAAAATAATGTCTTGGTTTCTGGCGTCAAATCATCAATCATTTGGTTCTGTCAAAAATAATGTCTTGGTTTTTGGCGTCAAATCATCAATCATTTTGTTCAGTCAATAATAATGTCTTGGTTTCTGGCGTCAAATCATCAATCATTTGGTTCTGTCAAAAATAATGTATTGGTTTCTGGCGTCAAATCATCAATCATTTGGTTCTGTCAAAAATAATGTCTTGGTTTCTGGCGTCAAATGATCAATCATTTTGCCACTAGCAAGGGCAGGAGTTATTTTCGGAATTCATCTATTGGTCTAGGTTAAAGTTACAGGAACTGTCAACTCCAGGTGCACGGAGCCCCTAGGGCTTTCAGTCATGCCTCAAGCAGCTATCCATTTGAAAATATACCAAGTTTCATTGACTTCCATGAAAGGGGTCAAAAACTGCACATTTTTTACGAATTAATTTTGGACTGCCAGTGGGCAGGTCCAATTAATTACATCAAAAGCCACATATGGAAGTCTATTAGTCTGTACGAGAGGGAGAATTCTTTCTGTTTCGAGTACTTTATGTCAAGACATGGTCTGTGATGACGTAAGAACATTGTAAAAGATGGTATGTGGGTCCATTTTGGCATACCCAGGCATGAGCAAGTTCCAAAATTTTCACTCGCCTTGTGGGCTAGTGAATTTCAAAATTGACTAGCCCACAAAAATAAGTTACCAAAGAACAAAACGATTCCATCCATTCAAACGTGGTGAAAGGCGAGCAGGTCTTTGCAAGCGCCTGTACCGATCGCATCAGTTGAGCGACACGAGCACGCTGGTCTTGCGTTAGCTGGTGCATAGCGTGTCCCCCCTCGGTGTCTTCGACCTTTTTGTTTGAGTTTACCCATTTTTTGGTGTTTTGTTGGTGAGACTTTGATGTTTCGTGTGCACATATGTTTTCTAGCTAAAACTTGTCCGTACCGACAACGAATGGCTCCTTTCTCTCCTTCTCAGAAGCAGCTTTTTGCAAGCAGTACACAACATGACGTTTTTTTCCTCCCCATCATAGTTTAGCCAGTCTCTCTGCTAACCAGAGTAAGATTTTGTCCAGTCTGCCTCGAAGGTACGCTTCCTCTGTACGGAGTCATACTTTTTCAGTCTCTCGGACTCCGTTCCCTCTGAGACGAGTTTCCCAGAGCGATTTGCCACGGGTCGCTCACAGTGCGAATGACAAAAAGCCGTTTCTTAGGGCAGTGCAGGAAAGCGCTCGCGAAACACTCGGCGAGCGGCTTTGGTATATGCTCGCCCACCGCCGTTATCCAAGATGGTGGCGGTGTTTACACTGCGATGCCGTGTAGCCTGTTTCGATCTTCTCGGCGTGGTTTTCGACGTGACCCGAGGGATCCACCGCTTTTCAAGGTTCAGGGACTACCCCAGCTAAATTTCCCATCAAAACTACATTCTCTCTTACGATTTCACTGACCGAATCGTCTACTAGTTTAAGAAGTATAATTTTTTTCATATCTTGCAGCAATCGTGCTTTCTTCGTCGCCATCGTGAAGCAATTTGCCTCGTTGTGAGCCCGTTGCATAGACCAATCCAGAGCGACTTTTCTCTGAGCGGGCTATTGGATAGAACTCAGGCTGTGCTGTGCTACGGATAGAACTCAGGCTGTGCTTGTCGATGGCCAGAGATCAGCCCCAGCCCCCCTTGTTTTCGGTGTCCCTCAAGGCTCTGTACTTGGCCCCGTCCTCTTCATTATGTACACCAAACCCTTGTCTGCCCTCATTCAAAATCATTCCGTTTCAAACCAGTCTTTTGCTGATGATACCCAGTTGTATAAGCCTAGTTCCCCCGCTGAGACACATGCCGCCATCCAGACCATTCAGACCTGTATCTTAGATGTTAAGTCATGGATGGTAGAAAATAAGTTAAAACTAAATGATGATAAGACAGAGGCACTTCTGTGCATGAAAAAGTCCACTAAGTTCCCAAATTCTCAACCTTCGTCTGTCCAAGTAGGCAATACCGACATCTCTTTCTCTTCTTCAGCTAGAAACCTCGGCTTCACCATCTCCTCAGACATGACACTCAACAAGCACATCTCCAACATCTGTAGGTCCGCATACTTTGAACTCCGCAAGATCGCAACCATCCGCCATACTCTGTCCGTTCAAACTACAAACACTCTAGTCTGCTCTCTTGTTCTTTCTAAACTTGACTACTGTAACTCTCTTCTCTCTGGCTGTCCACTCTACCTCCTGCACAAACTACAGAAAGTTCAAAATTCTGCAGCACGCCTGATCCTCAAAGCACGAAAAAAAGATCATGTCACACCACTTCGCCGCACACTCCACTGGTTACCCATCCAAGCCCGCATTGAATACAAACTGTCCACTCTCTGCTTTCACTTCTTCTCTGCCTCGTCTCCTGCTTATTTCTCTGAACTTCTCACTGTATACACTCCTGCTAGACAACTCCGCTCCTCTTCTGATAGCCGCACCCTAGTCATCCCACACACAAAATCAAAAGCATATGGACAACGCACTTTTGCATTTTGCGCATCTACTCAATGGAACTCTCTCCCCTCTCACATTCGCCACTCTCAGTCAGTACAGTCATTCAAGCGAGCACTCAAAACTCACCTCTTCCAGAAACACAACTCCTAAAGTCGCAACATTTTGCCATCCTGTTCTGTAACGGTTCCATCTCTATTCAGCTTGTTATTTTGTCTTTGTTTTAAATTATTATAAATATAATTTTTCACTGCAGTAGTCCTTTAACTTTAACCCTTAGCTGTAAGCTAGATATGCACAAGTCATGTCGGTGCCACATAATGCTGACACACATGTTCCTGTGCATAGTTTATGGATAACGTGTAGTTGGAAAGTTAAGAGTAGAAATAATTAGTATTTAGTGTAGGAGGAGGGTTGGGGGTGGGTAGGGAGGGGGTGGGTATGGTTTACTTTGAGCAGGTCGGTTTCAGTTTTTTTAATAAACAATTCTAGAGAATTGTGTATCTTATATTTGAGTCTTTCGTGTTTTAGACATTGATGCATTTAATAGTTTTAACGAGTTGCCTTTTGTTTTATCATTCTGGTGTTTATCGAGATGTGCTGTGTATCTTATAAGAAGTTCTTAAAAGTTTGAAGTTATTTTAGCACATAGGTTTTTTTTATGGTCTTAACAGTGAAACATGTATTACGTTATCATTAAGATTCATGCTTTGTTAGCACTAAGCAGTTGTTTTAATCAGTCTGGTTTTTTCTTGTTTTCATCTTATGAACATTCTAAATGTTAGACTAACTTATTGTCTTGTACAGAATAACAACTGTGTGAATGGTGCTATACTGAATGAAAGAGTGTGACATGAAGTTCTTGTACATCATTGTAAAGAGTGTGCATGACGTTTTAGTTTAGATGTCAAGCGCTTAGAGCAAGCCTTTTTAACGAAAGTTTTTGATTTAGCGCTATATAAATGTTCTTATTATTATTATTGTGATTCTGAGCAACGCATGGCAGGTTTGGCTTTTTTTCTTTGGGGGCTGGCAGTTGTCCCAGTATTTCCACATGTTTACAGCTTCAGATCTGCCTAGGCTGCTGAGACACGCGTGCTGCGTCGACAATTCTGATTGGTTAAAACCGTGTCAACGGTAAGTCCTGACAACCCCGAAATCCGGTTCTGGTCATTCTGATTGGTTCATGGTCACTAAAGAGAATTTCCTGATCAGCTCGAACTGGAGCTCCGATCACATCTAATTTTAGCAGTCGTAGATGACAACGTGCTTCACAACTTACAGACAATTGTCCCTCGGAAAATAATAATACCACAGACCCAACATTTTCACTTGCCAAGTGGGCGATCATTATAAGAGTAAAGACTTTCTACTCGCCCACACTCATTAATTTCTGGTCGCCTGTGGCGAGTGGGCGACCGATCTTGCTCATGCCTGCATACCGCACACAGCCTCAGAACATGGGATATATATATAGCAAACTGAAAAATCGCATGAAGTTTCGCTTGGCTAGCAACACTAAAGGTATGTGTAGGCATCGGTGAGATAGTTGTTGGAAGCTCCTGGCTGTTTATATCGTAATCTGCGACAAAACGACAAACCTTTGCTCTCCATGCTGTGACAAACGCACTGCATCTTTAAAGAGACCTAGGCTAACAGTAACACATCAATACAACAAGAACGAGTCAGCAACTGACCTGCTGTGCTTGCTAGAGCCAAGTGTGTCGCTGCTCCTAGATTTTTCTGTGCGTCTCCATCCTGCATCCAAGTCTTCATGGAATTGTAGCTGTACAGAGAGCAAGAACAAATCATAAATTGATCAGTGATCCATTAATATCATGCATGCTCACAAATCAAAACTTCAGGAATGTATAGATCTACCGTAACTATGATTATGAATAAGACTATGTATGTGTATGTGCGTGGAGAGAGAGAGAGAGAGAGAGAGAGAGAGAGAGAGAGAGAGAGAGAGAGAGAGAGAGAGAGAGAGTGTACGATGATCTTTCAGTGTTAAAGAAGAAAACTCAATTTGTACAGTTTCTCTTTAAACAGCGTTTTTAAGATGGTTAGTTAGATGTATGTAGATGTGTGAAATGGGTGGGTGGGGAAATGGATAGAACAAGGAGGAGCCTTCACTTATCACAATCAACAGTTGGGCAAAACAACCACAGATATATATACTCACAAAAAGAAATAGAATCCCCATGATATCCCAGCCCCCCAGATGTTTGGCGTGACCCCTTGATAGAGACCGACGAAGCCGCTGTTCTTGACGATGGTACGCATGGCATGCATGATGCCTTGGTAGGCTGGTCTCCCCGATGCCCCATGGCCCTCATTTACTGTAAGTACAAACACTTCAAGTTTTGTTTACTCATGTAATTATATGACACAGTTTGAAAAAGTAAACAGGCTGTCTCTTACTTTCATTTGTTTGACTCTGAAATGTTTCATGCCAAAACGATCAATACTAACTCTTCCCTAACCGTCTCATATAAAAAAAACACACACATACACTCTCTCTTCCTTTAATAAAAATGTTGGTGTGCCTTAATTAGCTCTTAGTCTTACTCTTAGAGTTTACTGGTTGCTACTGATAATCATTCTTGTACTGATACTGCGATATCATCTAGAGATGAATTGTCATGATTTTGCTTCTTTTTGTTTTGCACAACCCCTGAAGCTGACCAAAACATCAATCAAATCAATTACAAATCAGTCACAATGTGTCTGTCAATCTTTTTGATTGCAATTTGCATCACCACTAACCCAAGGGCATGCAAAATATAAAGTCTAATTCTATGGTCACCTCACGAATTATTTTCGAACATTTCAGGCAAAAATAGAAGAAGAGCCGACTCACCTTGAAACCGTATCTTGACGAGGTCAAGCGGGTGAAGAATCAAGGTGGACACAACACCTCCGCTTATTCCTGCATAGAGATGTTCAAACCGAATGTGACGCAACAAACTGTCTGTGTCGGTCTTGTTCGCCGTGCTTGAATCAGGCGATTCCATTTTCGCTTCGTTTGGTATGAATGAAGCTAAACAGAAAACGTTAAATGTTTAAAGAAAAAGAAACTAGCCTGTGACATTCAAAGAACAAAAGAAAACTAAGCCTTTTGTTAGCTTGGCCCCTCATGGTCGTCCACCATGTTGCACTGAGCGGATGTCTGAACAAGTCGATAAACAAAGGCACATCCGGTGTCATAAAACTAAATCATTTGCGCTCAAATTTTCTGAGAAAATTTGAAATTATTATTCAATAGCTTAAAATTTTGATACCTAAAGTTTTGATTTCTAAAATAGTTTAAAAAAAAATAGAATGATACAGTGTTTATTTATGGAGGGGTTCGTGTCTCTCTGCAAACACAAAATAAGGGGAGTAACTGCGATAAAGTGGATGCTGATGACCTGAACTTTCTACTTCCCTTGATTATCCTCAGCGATGACCACTGACTGAATTGTGATGACTTGCAGATTAATCGATACTAACGTAATAAGTGCAAATATAAACACTTATTTCCCCCTCTGCTTCTTTACCTCTGTAAACTTGTAGACGTCACTCAAGAAACAGTTTGAGACGTCACTCAAGAAAGCATGCAAGATCAAGCGCACAAACATCATCATAGCAGGAGACTTTAACTTCCCTGGTTTTGACTGGACAACAAGCCCCATGACCATGAAGACACCAGTGCCCCACCCCCAGCTCCACCAGGACTTCATGGACATGATCAGTGAACAAAACCTGGAACAGATGGTGAACAAGCCCACTAGACTGGAAAACACCCTGGACCTTGTCCTCACAAACGCACCAGGCCTCATCTCCCGTGTGGAGATAGTGCCAGGACTCTCTGACCACGACATCGTCTACTTTGAACTAGCAACCAAGATCAGCCTCAAGAACGGGTGTGCGAGACCTATCCCCTTGTATAGCAAAGCTAACTGGGAACAGATGAAGGAAGACATGCGGGAGCTACAAAAGAAGATAGCCGAAAAGAGTACAGATAGTACAGTGAATGAGCTGTGGACTGTTTTCAAAACAGACCTGCTACAGAGCGTGAAGAAGAACATCCCACACAAAAGACCTAGGAAAAAAGACAAACAACCATGGATCACACCATCCCTAAGAAGGCTGATCAGAAAGAAAAACAGAAAATACAAAAAGATGAAGAAACAGAACACAGACGCACTGAGGACTGAGGTTAAGTATCTCAGAAGAGATGTACAGAAGGGCATCCGCAAAGCATACTGGGAGTACATAAGCAACCTTTTCACTCCTTCCAAAGAAGAAGCCGACTCTCTACCATCAACAAAACGCTTCTGGACCTACATGAAACATCAACGCTCCACTTCATCCGGGATACCTCCTTTGAAAAACAAGGGGCGCCTAGTCACTGACTCTAAGCAGAAGGCGAATGTCCTGAATGACCAGTTCTACAAAGCATTCAGTGACGGACGCACCTACACCAGCGAGGAGTTCCAGACGAAATGCACCATGTCCAGCGACCAGGAATCTTTTCCCGCCATGGATGAAATCTCCATCTCAAAGAAGGGAGTTGAAAAACTCCTTCTGAACCTGGATCCCACCAAAGCAACTGGCCCAGACGACCTATCCCCCCGTGTCCTCAGAGAGCTCGCACCCGAAGTTTCACCAGCACTGACGACCATCTTCCAGGAATCACTCCGCTCAGGGTCCGTCCCGGATGACTGGAAGACTGCCCATGTCGCCCCAGTATTCAAAAAGGGCGAGCATTATGACCCAATGAACTACCGCCCAATTTCTCTCACAAGCGTTTCGTGCAAGGTGATGGAGCACATTCTGGTCAGCAGCATCATGAGTCATCTCGAGTCCAACAAGATACTGTGCGAAGAACAACATGGGTTCAGAAAAGGTCGTTCATGTGAAACCCAACTGCTTGAACTCTTTGAGGAACTCACAACCAACTTAGAAAAAAGCCTCCAGACTAATATAGTTGTCATGGATTTTGCCAAGGCATTTGACAAAGTCAACCACAGTTTACTGTGCCATAAACTCCACCACTATGGTGTCCGAGGAAAGGTCAACGACTGGATCGGGAGCTTCCTCAGTGGGCGCCGCCAGTCAGTCGTCGTGGAAGGGGCAGAGTCTGACTATACTGACGTCAAGTCAGGAGTACCCCAAGGATCTGTGCTGGGCCCATGCCTCTTCCTAGCCTACATCAATGACCTACCGGACAGAGTCACTTCAAGCTCGCGCCTGTTTGCAGACGACACCATGCTGAACAGGCCAGTGACTTCTCAACAAGACCACGAGAGTCTCCAGGACGATCTGCGAAGCTTAGAAGCATGGGAAGAAGAGTGGGAAATGTCATTCCATCCTGACAAATGCAACACCCTCCCAATGACTCGAAGCAGAACAACCAAGCCCCACGACTACGTGCTCCATGACCACCAGCTGGAGTCGGTGGACGCCATCAAATACCTGGGCGTCACCATTCAGAAAGATGCAGGTTGGGACAAACACATCAACAACGTGTGTGCCAAAGCCAACAGTGCACTAGGCATGCTGAGGAGAAACCTGAAAATCGGATCTCCAAAGACAAAAGAACTAGCCTACAAATCACTCGTCCGACCAATAGTCGAGTACGCTTGCACAGTCTGGGACCCGCACAAGATCAAAGAGGTCAGCCAGATTGAAAAAGTGCAGCGTAGGGCAGCTCGTTTTGTTCTCAACAGACACAAACAGACGGCCAGCGTGGACGACATGCTCAACGAACTAGAGTGGCCCTCGCTAGAAGAACGCAGGAAAGAGGCCAGGCTCTCCATGCTGAAGAAGATCACATCGGGATCCGCACATGTGAGGTGCGAGGAGCTACACCTACTCGCCCCAAGGGCTAGAAGAGGAGTCCCCACAGAGAGACAGCAATTCAAGCGGATCCCAGCGAGAACAAACTACAGAAAGAACAGCTTCCTCCCAAGAACAATCAGGGACTGGAACGAGACCCCTTCATCCCTCCTCCTCTCACACCCCCAGGCCCCAGACTCCTGCACTGCGCAGGAGTCGAGTTCCTGCATTGTGCAGGAACTCTCCAGCCCCCAGTAGATTCTAGCTAGGGTTTTTTTGTTTTTTGTTTTTTGTTTGTTGAATCTGCAACCCTCCACAATGTGACATAATGGTCAGCCAAAATGACCGTGGTCACAATATGGAAGAAGAAGAAGAAGAAGCTAGTTATTTTTCGATAAACACCCAGCAACCAAACAAATAACGACCCAGCAACAGCCTGAATCCTCGATAGCGCAATGGGTTGAGAAGCTGTTCTGCGTCGGTACTACTTTTGCGACTGAAAAGTTCCGAACGCTCTAATGTACGAAGTATACATCTCTGGAGCAAACAATACAAACATACCGCATTTAAATTAACAACTACAGGCTTGAACACATGAATCTCCATATAAAATCCATGATTTTGGTTGTTTTCTGAATCTAGGTCTGCTGTGCACGAACGTTCATCACAAGCAAATTCATAACGAAGTGGATTCACAGCGCGCGGCGCGTTGTGCAGCGTTGCGATTTACAACGCGCGGCGCTACGAGGAGCGCTGCGATTCACGACGCGCGATGTATTCTGCTGTTACATTTTCTTCACAATCGCAAAGTTTACAACATCTACATCTATCTGATCTATTTGAGAAATAAAACTCAATAAAACGAAAAACAGAGCTCCATTCTCTCTCTCTCACTCTTTCAACTGAGTTCACCATGTATCGCTGCGCCGATGTAAAACGTGCCTAAGTTCCGGCCTTGCAGTCATATCACTACATGTCATTGCAATGGCTTCTACTATATGGAAAGCAGCTGAGTTTTTAAACTGGGATGACGTTTTTAAACAAGTATCCGAGTACAGTGCCGCAGAACCGCTGTTAATCGGTGTAACACCAGTTAACACTTCAGCAGCCATTTTGGAATTCGCGCATGCGCAGATCGGTTTTTTCGTGTTTTTTTTCCCCGGTTGTTTAGAACGCGTATATTCAGTCTGCAGAAAGTGCAATTTTGTAGTCTTGCAGCCCTGAAGTTGCTTTTGAGTGTCCAAAGAAAGAGTGTAAAGGGTCTAAGGATTACATCGGGCACACAAATACGCGATTTTTCTTGTTTTTCTGGTTGATTTGAACGCATGCGCAGATCGTTTTTTTCGAGTGTTTGTTTTATCTCCTCTTTCGGGTTCCTTCTTCTTGATCTTGATAAGTTACGCCAACAGGTCCCAAGCTTGGGAATATACGTTGGCGGAATTTGGGGAGAGCACTTGGTGTTTTAGTCAGCGGTTGGCAGTTTTCCTCTGAATTCGTTGACTGTTGACGACTGGATCGTGTTGTCACTCAAGGTTGTTCCAGTCAATAACCGGTGTCCGACATAAGCTCGAACGACAAAAGCTCGAACGACAAAATCTCGAACGACAAATGCTCGAATGGACAAATGCTCGACGCGACAAAAGCTCGACGCGACATATGCTCGAACGACAAATGCTCGAATGGACAAATGCTCGACGTGACAAAAGCTCGACGCGACATATGCTCGAACGACAGATGCTCGAATGGACAAATGCTCGACGCGACAAAAGCTCGACGCGACATATGCTCGAACGACAAATGCTCGAATGGACAAATGCTCGACGCGACAAAAGCTCGACGCGACATATGCTCGAACGACAAATGCTCGAATGGACAAATGCTCGACGCGACAAAAGCTCGACGCGATAAAAGCTCGAATGTCGTTCTCGGTGTTATTTTGCCTGTCTGTGTTATTTTAAAATCTGTCTGCAAAAGAGAGAGAGAGAGAGAGAGAGAGAGAGAGAGAGAGAGAGAGAGAGAGAGAGAGAGAGAGAGAGAGAGAGAGAGAGAGAGAGAGAGAGAGAGAGAGAGAGAGAGAGAAAAGAAGGGGGAAGATCGTGTCGGGGTTTAGATTTGTCAATGTTATTATTTTGATTTGGCCCGGGATTGACTGTTTATCAGGAAAGGTTCAGGTAAGCGGCACTTCGCCTCGTTTGGAGAAACCCTGTGTTCAACCCAGCCATGTGGTGCGTTCATGAAAGGACGATTGAACATGAACCAAGAACCACAAATGCACTAGAAGGCTAGCATCGCCGAGTCCAGTCTATCATTGGCAAAGATCATCCCAATCTCTGGGACTTTCTCAAATTCCTGAAAGGAGAACAAGCGCACAAAGACTCATGGCAATTCACGCAGCCCGCTGTGGAGAGCAACGCAAGAAGCGCCGGAAGAAAAACGAGCGACAAGAGCATCGCATTCTACGGCTGGTTAGCCAGTACGCGGAGCGCACCACAGAGCGTCTGTTCATGGAGTTCCTTTTCGGAATGGCCAACAACATTTCCTACTACTCATGATCCGGTCCTTGACGACTCTGTGTGTGTGTGTGTGTGTGTGTGTGTGTGTGTGTGTGTGTGTGTGTGTGTGTGTAAAAATGACACCAACAGGGACCGAGTCTGTGTATTGATGGCTACTTTGTAGTTTAACCAGTCTTACCTTTGCATTTTACCCCTTATAATTTTTACTAGAAATCGCATTTGAAAAATCGTATAAGATGCATATGTGTAAGATGCATTAGCATTTTACCCAGTATATATTATGAAATGAAGTTATTGATGAATATTTTTGTTGTAATGGTGTGTGTGTGTGTGTGTGTGTGTGTGTGTGTGTGTGTGTGTGTGTGTGTGTGTGTGTGTGTGTGTGTGTGTGTGTGGAATCCAGCAGCGTGCTAACAACAACCACAACAACCACAACCACAACCACGTGATATCAAACAAATTTAGTTAATTTGTCGCTCGAAACTAGAACAACATCACCGTGACAGTTTCAGATATGACGTTATCAGAGTAGTTTTGACAGCATCATTCTACAGTCCGGTCGAGCTTCTGTCGTTCGAGCATATGTCGCGTCGAGCTTTTGTCGCGTCGAGCATTTGTCCATTCGAGCATCTGTCGTTCGAGCATATGTCGCGTCGAGCTTTTGTCGCGTCGAGCATTTGTCCATTCGAGCATTTGTCGTTCGAGCATATGTCGCGTCGAGCTTTTGTCGCGTCGAGCATTTGTCCATTCGAGCATCTGTCGTTCGAGCATATGTCGCGTCGAGCTTTTGTCACGTCGAGCATTTGTCCATTCGAGCATTCGGCGTTCGAGCATATGTCGCGTCGAGCTTTTGTCGCGTCGAGCATTTGTCCATTCGAGCATTTGTCGTTCGAGATTTTGTCGTTCGAGCTTTTGTCTTTCGAGCTTATGTCATGTACCCGTCAATAACTGTTCTTGTGAAAAAAGAGTACTTGTACACTGGTGTTTTAGTACACTCCACAGTAAAGCACTGGCTGTTGTTTCTTGTGATATTTCTGACTGTGGCTGATGATGTAAAGTCTTTGTTCACTCGTTGTTTCACTTGTCTTTTTGATTTTTGTTGCTGGATGAATTTCTCAGGGGGTACTGCGGGGACCAGCCCTCTGCACTTTGAACAGAAATGTGAGTCTCTGTTGTTTCCGGCGTTCCTGGAGTGGGGGAAGCTGTAGTCTGCTGAGCATCTCTGAGACACATCCTGGGTTTCGGTCCCTGTAGTTTTGGGTAATGAATCTGGCTGCTCGTTTCTGTACATTTTCCAGGCTATATCGCCTTGTTTGTACGGATCCCAGACGAGACAGCTGTACTCCAGGGTTGAGCGGATGAGGGACACATAGGCAGTACGTCTACAGCTTTGTGGGCAGGAACGGAAGTTTCTTCTAAGTAGGCCGAGGGTGGAGTTTGCCTTTTTGACGATTTTGTTGATGTGTGTGGTCCAGCTGAGGTCATCAGTAAAGGTGACGCCTAAGTAGGGATTGCTATTGACTTTCTGGAGAATGTGGTTGTCCAGGTTGTAGAAAAAAGCTGGACTTGTTTCTGATGCTAAGGATGTAGCATTTTTTTGCGTTAAAGCGCATGCCCCAGGTGTTTGCCCATTCTTCCAGGGTTTTCAAGTCGGCTTGGAGTATGTGGTGGTCACTGTAGGAGTTGATGGTGCGGTACAGGAGGCAGTCATCTGCAAATAAGCGCACTTGTGACTTCACAGACGCTGGCAAGTCGTTGATGTGGCAGAGGAATAGGACTGGTCCGAGTACGGTACCCTGTGGTACGCCTGAATCTACAGGGACTTCAACTGACTCCTCTCCGTCGACTACCACTCTCATCAGTCTTTTCGTCAGGAAGTTTTGCAGCCAGCTGTGCAGGTTGCCTTTCACACCATAACTCTGTAATTTATACAGCAGGCTTGGGTGTGGCACAGTGTCAAAGGCTTTTGAAAAGTCCAGGATGGCTATGTCGGTCTGTTTACCGTTGTCATAGTTCCTGCAGAGGTCTTGAAGTGTGACGACGAGCTGTGTCTCACATGAATAGCCTGATCGGAAGCCATGGTTGAGGTTGGTGAGGATTTTGTTCTTTTCTAAGTGCTTGAGGAGGTGTTTACAGATGATGTGCTCAAGGAGCTTACAGGGTACGGAGGTGAGGGAGACGGGGCGATAGTTTTCAGCAAGGTGTTTATCGCCTTTCTTGTAGACGGGGGAGACATTTGCATTTGTCCAGTCGGACGGTAGGCAGCCTGAGTCGACAGACAGCTGAAAGATGGCAGTGAGTCCAGGGGCCAGTTCATTGGCGCACTCCTTCAGTATGCGGTTTGGGATCTGGTCTGGTCCTGGTGCTTTTGCTATCTTGATGTTCTGAAGTAGTTTCTTCACTCCTTCTTCCCTGATTTGTAAGTCTTCAATAGGGTTCTTCGTTCCATGTGAGCGCTGGAACTGTTAACTGGTGTATAGATTCACTTGAGATAATATAATAGAGGTAGGTGCAATCAATTGTTGTTAAAAATGTTGCTGATAATCATACATGTACAAAAATAAAGCGCGTCAACAATCTGCGCTGGTGAGAGCAATAGCCGCGCTCTGGGAATCGCTGCGCTGCACAACACGCCGCGCTCTGTGAATCGCCGCGCTACACAGCGCGCCGCGCTACACAGCCGGCGCCGCGCTACACAGCGCGCCGCGCTACACAGCGCGCCGCGCTACACAGCGCGCCGCGCTCTGTGAATCGCTTGCCAATTCCCAAGGCAAGTAACTCTCATACTTTGTCTTGCGACAAGAGTATTTCCCCTTTCAAATTTCTTTTCACTCAGTTTCTTCGACAACAGACTGCAATCCGACGGTCAGTTTTCAACAATATTTCATTTAATAAACAGATCACACGCAACCAAATGCACACATCTCATCAATTTAAACAACATAAAGCGGTTTCATACACTATTTTCCCCAGAAAACTGAACTTCATACAGTTTTTAACGTTGGAACACGGGTGCAAAAGTTCGTCTGCTAGTCCCATTTGACGAAAGAACATTATGCTAAGCGATACCAAAACATATACAGAACACACAATATCTGCCTTTTCCGCCACAGCAGAATAACAGCATATCTGTGTACTTGATTTTAGTCCAAAATAGGAAAACTGACAAGAAGTGTTAACAGAATGGAATGATTTGCACGGAACTATACAACCGCGCATTAATCGATCGCCTGTGCAGGTTGACTGGTTGAGTGAATAGGATTCGATCAAACTTTCGCAAAAAAACTCCTCTTTTCTTTGAATAACTGAAGAAAGGAGGAATAAAGAGGTTACACACCTCGTCTCAGTGATTATAAAAAATAATGGTCTCAGTTCGCGGTCATGAAAAAGCTCGCTAAAGCTCGCATTTTTCATGATCCGCTAACTTCGACCATTATTTTTAATAATCACTGAGCCTCGGCATGTAACCTCTACAAACACAGACACACACACACACACACATACACATATACACATTAACAAACACTAACACACACACTAACACAGTGACACACACACACACACACTGACACACACACACTGACTGACATGAGTGCACACACACAACTTTATGGAAAGCCGTTTGGCTCATAACTATTACAGCTGTAATTTAAAATAAATACAGCTGTATTTAATGATAAATACAGCTGTATTTAATCATAAATACAGCTGTATTTAAAAATAATTACACCTGTATTTAAAAATATATACAGCTGTATTTATTATTAAATACAGGTGTAATTATTTTTAAATACAGCTGCATTTAAAAATAAATACAGCTGTATTTAAAAATAATTACACCTGTATTTAATAGTAAATACAGCTGTATTTAAAAATAAATACACCTGTAATTACTTTTAGATACAGGTGTAATTATTTTTAAATACAGCTGTATTTATTTTTAAATGCAGCTGCATTTAATAAATGCAGGTGAAATAAATTAGAACTTGAATCGGAAAATGTACGACATGCAAAGCGACAATCTCGTGGAGATACTACTTCCGGTGACGCCACTGGATCAGACTGGTAATGAGCCAGAAGAAGTTTTAAGAAGGTAAGCAACGTTTTGTTTGCTTGTTCATTTGTGACTTAATGGAAGAAACAATGCGTGATCTTTGAAACACGGGTACCGGGTCCCGGTTTGATAACCACTGGCAGTGGCAATCAAAGATGGCGTGTAAAAGCAACTTTCTGTGTTTTGGAGTTCATTAAATGTTGGGATGAATATGTCAGGTTTGAGGATGCACATTTCTGTAGGTTCATCTCGGTATTCCACCCCCTCGGCTTTCTGTTGTAAATATTAAGCTGAGCACGGTGATCGAATGTGGAAGCTACGTTTGGTCAAAGGTCACAGAAGATTTGCGTCGTGCAGCGAAGGAAAGAATCGCGATCTTGTTTCCGAATCGGTACCTCTTTGTTTTTCATTAAACCTGTCATTCTGCTTGCTCGGCTTTGTTAGATGTTTGCATATCGTGTTGCTATTTTCTTTGCTTTTATTATTGTTTCTTACTTGTGCTTCGTTTATCGATACAACGCAAGTAATAAAAGTGTTTGGCAATTTTCAGGGAAAATGGAATGCTACTTGTAAACTTGTACAACGCATGGTGTATTCCAGGATATCTGATCAAGAGTTGGATGCGTTGGTGGAACCAATTACTGCTTCCAACAAGCTTACTGGGTCCTTAATGATACAAGCTCGTCTGAAAGGACAGGGGACAGTACTTCAGGTAACTCTTTTGTGCTGAATATTAGAATAGTAAAGCTTCAAAAAGGAATTTTAAACTGTTGAAAAACAACTGAGAAATGGACCAATGTTTCACAGTCACAGATTCTGATTTTAAAGTTAAGTAATACCGTTTTTATATTTAGTCAAGTTTTGACTAAATATTTTAACGTAGAGGGGGGAATCGAGACGAGGGTCGTGGTGTGTGTGTGTGTGTGTCTGTCTGTCTGTCTGTGTGTGTGTTTCGATCCATCATACAACGCCGCAGCTATGGAGGTCAATGCGTTGCTTCGGCAGGGCACTGTGGACTCCCCTAGAGTTGTATTTTGGGACCATGATTTTATGTTTTCCGCTGGAAAACAGTTTACGTTACCTGAATTTGCAGCGTCATTTCCTGGGTGATGGTGTGCATCTAGCAAACGTATATTCCCAAGCTTGGGACCTGTTGGCGTAACATATCAAGATCAAGAAGATCAAGCAACGTCAGGACAGGCCAGGTTGTACAAGTCCCTTCGTCAGGCGATAAACACAGTCGGTTTTTGTGTGATTAAATAATGTTGTAGCCGGGTCAGGTTGCATTGTGCGTTTTGACTGATCAGCTTACAAAGCACGGGTATAGGAACAGGGAATCTTCAAATTGTTTACATTTTCTTTCTTGTTTGATGCGGGTGGGTGGCATTATAAATCGACGGCTCTAAATGGGGTCAACCAGATCGGTAGATGGGAAGTAACTCGAGTTTATGACAGGCTCGTTGTGGATGATGTCCCTTGTCTAAAAACCAGTTCAAGGTGGAATGGTTCTGCGATCAACACGATTGTTGAGTGTTCTGTCAAATCAAGATATCGTGACATGTTTCAACAGTATGTTTCTGTGTTGGTGGATAGTATGGATCAGTGTTTTTCCAGAGTACTTGGAAATAATTTTCAGGTGAGATTCTGATGAACATGTTGGTGTTACGATGCCTTTTCATGTGAGCGTTTGTCAATTCAGAGAATCAGAATATTTGTTCCTGTGGGGGTACTGTATGTCAATTACCTCGGGTGTTTGTCATTTCAGTGAATCAGGAAATATTGGTTCCTGTGGAAGTACTGTTTTGTCAATCACCTGTTATTTTGCCTAGGAGATTCCAAATTTATTTTGATTGTGGTACTGTGGGCTAGGTAATATTTCATGTGGAGGTACTGTTGTCACTTGTGTTGGCTGGTGCCTCACAGATTACAAACACTATTTTGGTTAAAGTACATGTACCGTGGGCTAGGTAATATTTCATGGTGGGGCTGATTTTTTAGAGAATCAGAAAACATGGTTCGCTGTTGTTCTTTTTGTCAAATTAAGCTATAGGGCCTCAGAGATTCCAACATTAGTATGTGGATTTGTTAGCCAGGTATTATGTTGGTGTGTGACAGTTCAGAGAACCATGATGTAATTTCCTGTTGGTGTTCTGTTTGTCATAAATGTATTGAGCCTCAGAGATTCCAAACTCGTTTGGTGGGGGTACTGGGTGCCAGGATTTGAGTTTGACACAGAAAACACAATTGGTTTGAAGTACTTTGGGCCAGATTTTAATCAATTTCTTTGGTTTGTATTTCAGACTCCCAAAATCTGGTGACAACTTCAGAAGTATGGGATATTAAACACCTTTTACAGGCTGAACAGTGAAGGAGTTGTTAACTCCTGCAAGGAGCAGCAGACAAGTTCAAGGCTTATGTGTAATTCTCAGTAATCTGACAAATAAGGCTGTGTTCACATATCCTGTTTTTTATGCACAGGAATATGCCTCCCAGGAGGGCAGCGTCAAGGCGGGTAGCCGAAGTGACCCGAGCCGCTGCAGGTCGGCCGAGGGCCAGCAACCAGACAGCCTCGCAGCGACAACCCGGTGGGTTTGAGTCAGCCACAGCAGGAGGGGAAGAAAGCGCCACTGCTTTGGCCGCGGTATTGGCAGAACTACGCAGGCTGGGGGAGCGGCAAGAGACCTGCCAAGTGGCCATTGTCTCGCTCCAGAAAGACAACCAACGTCTGCAAGAAGCTGTTTCGGGTGATCGTGAGGCCATCGCCTCAACATCGGGATCGATGACAACCGGTACCAGCAATTCTACCCTGTCTGGCTCGGTTGCCAACCTGGTCAACACAATCACAGGTGAGGCGGCCACCCAATTGGTGCCTGTTGTTTTGTTCGTCGAGGATAAAGTTAAACGCAGGATCTGGGGCCCGGGGCGTCAATCCACAATGACAACTGAAAAGTTTCAAATGGAAGCGTGTCAATGTTAATTGTAATTCAATCTGACAATGATCTCTTTCCTGCGTTCATGCGGTTGCAAACAGACCAGAATTGGTTCTGTTCTGTTCACATAGTACTTTGAGTTCACTTACATGCAAGGGTGATGCACAGTATTCCTATGGAGAGAACTTCATCTTTAAGTGTACTTCGATTAACTGAAGATATTCAATTGTTTACTTCAATGTGGGAGGTGTGCAATGTGTAAATACACATCAACTCAGTCAGTAAGATTTATGTGCTGGTGTATGATGCAGAGCTGTCAGCCCCTATGAAGCTTCATGTGTAGCAATCTTGAATTTATAGTGTAGCAAATGGTGTTTATCTTTTAAGTATTGCATCATCTTATAATCCACTGCACCTACATGTTTATATGTCAAGACACAAATGTTGCAATAACTGTGTTCAGACAAGAAAACAGCAGCAGGAACAAATGAACATTGTAGAGTGTCTGTATAACGAAGTAGCATTTTCTGTTTTACAAGTAGCATGCTACATCGAAAGCGTAATAGTCTGCAGCTCTAATTGGGCCACTAATGCGGCATGGTGCTTTTGGATTCCACAAGTTATTTTGCATGTTGTTTTTAAGGCAAATATGTCAGAAGCTCCTAAAGAACTTTAGTGGGTAAGCCTGTGACATTGTTGTCCACATAGAGAATACTATATGGTTTCCTATGAAATACCAGTTTTACACAAGTTGTGCTTTTAAATATTAAACTGCGAACAATATTTCAAAACACTAGTGTAAAACTGGTATCAAACAGGAAGCCATGTAGTATTCTGTTTATCCTACATACAGGGTTCGTACAGGTCATGGAAAGTCATGGAATTTGATTTTTAATTTTCCAGGCCTGGAAAGTCATGGAATTTCAATTCAAGTCATGGAATTTCAATTCAAGTCATGGAATTTAACATAAATAAGAAAGAAAAAAAATTAACCTTTAGCACGCCAGCTTTCTTTCGAGTTGTTTCTTGACAACAAAAAGTATGCGGAATTGGAACGAATTACCAAGGAAGATCTTCGCAATGAACTGTGTATCGCGGTGAAAAAAATGACAGTTCGTCAAGTCACAGTGTTAGTGACGGTTATGAAACGGAATTTACGAAAGTGCAGATGGATACAAACAGTGGCTGGTCCAGTTTAGTGAAATGACAGGACCAGCAAACATTACCGATAATCTGACTGCGTAGCAAATGCTTGACTTGCTTGTCAAAGAGACACTGCGTAGAAACTGACTCAAATTCAGTGCAAAGCAAGCCAGTGTCAAAACTGGCAGTGACAAGATGTAAAAAGTTTGCGTGTTCGGAAATGGCGACCTGTGGATCTAGTCATGGAAAATGTTATTGAGGCTCATGGAAAAGTCATGGAATTTTGTTTCTAAAAACCAGTGGGGACCCTGTACATACTGTTGCATGTTCATTGCTGTAAATGTCCCTTTGTCGAAGCGCCCAGATTGAAGAAGCTTAAAAATTGAACCTGGATCTCTCCGAATGCCTCGTGTAATCTTTAATGTCAAAGCAAGGAAATGTCACTGGTGTGGTGTTTACGTTCTTAAAATTCTTCCGAGTGTTCAAAGAAGGACGCTTGTTTCGGTATTGGAGGCAGTGAAAAATCAGGTCCTTGTCAGACAAGACCTCTTTACACATGCAATGTAGAGTGAATGGTATTGTTATGACATGAGTGGTATGTCACGTTAGTGTAATAAGTTGTATTCTTACACGCTCCACAAAGGCACAGAGTACGGGGAGCCATCCAGCGGGTTGATCCTGGTGGAGTAGCTGTCAGAGCTTTGGCGTTGAGGCCCACGAGACGTCGTCTGTACCAAGTATCAGGACCAAACGCTCTCTGGCATCTAGACGGATACCACAAGTTGATATCGTGAGTACAGCTACAAATACATACACTGGGCACAAAAAAATCCTTTTTAAAAATTTGGTGAATGTTGAGTGTGTCCGGTGGTGGGGAGGATGTTAGGGGTTGTGCCAGTTTGAACATGGAATTTGAGTGGATTGATACAGGTGGCATAAGGAATTCTCTTAAACATTATTTTATGACGCTGGAATCTTTCTTTTAAGACCTACATAACCCTGAGATAATAAGGTCTTATAATGGGGGTAAACTTACAGAGGTTATGAGCAGAATATCTTAGAGAACAGCATACCTGCCAATTGCTACGATTTTGGCGCAGCATGCTCCGATTTTGCAGGAATTGCTACGCTGCTACTCTAAGCCCTGAGCTGCTACGCTAAAATAAAAAATAAAAATGACAAGCGTGCAAAATGTTCACTTATTGCTTGACAATCAACAATGAACATTGCATAACTAGTCGAGTACCGATGGCTGGGAACCACTCCGTTATGACTCGATATGTCCACGTGACTTGCTTAGCAAATCGTGAATTTTATTGCAAGCATTCGCATTTCCGGTGACTCTATGCGCCAATTGTGAATTTGATTAGAATATATATGCAATGCACTTGTTAAGTTGTAAGCTGTGCACAGTGACGGTGTTAGAAGTGGAAACTGGAGGGAGACAGGATAAAAACGGGGAAACGTAAGGGTGGTGAAGATTATGGTGCAAGTTCCACGCCGATGCGGGCAAATCATTTTCAACGATTTTTGCCGAAGAATTCGACAGACTTTGCGTGTATAGGTAATAATACCTGCTATTCCGACTTGGTTGTGTGACAGACGTTTTCTTCCACACGAGATTACGTTGATTGTCTAAATCTACTTTTTGACGGAAGTGGCCGAACAACTGTGAATGACGTCTCGTTATATGGGAATGACGTCACAGTCATCGTCACAGTCTGTATCTTTTGAAGCATCTCATTCTTCATGACGTCTTTCTGTGTCTGCATCCGCAAAATGTTTGTTCATTCTGGAATCTTTGTCATCTATGTTCAGAACTCTGTCCTTATAGTGTCAGACAAACAGGCCTCCTGAGCGAACCACTTTCCAAGGGAACTTAAATTCGCGTATGGAAACAGTACTGTCGTCTGGGGTGCCGTTTTCAGTATTCTGAGCGTTGAAGAATCTGTAAAGAGAAGAAACGATAACAGCAGGAGAAATAAAAGTCGTGTGTGCATTTTATGTTTTTTTGGAGTGACGATTTTGAGTTTGAATCCGTTCTTGCCATGCTCCTAAAGCGTGTAACATACAATCTTGCATACGTTTGCTTTAGTAGTGGCAAAGAAGGAAAGCGTGTGACATTGAACTATGTTTAGACGGTTGTAATGTCGTAGAGCTCTCAGAATCTTACAAACGTTTTTGATGGCATTTTAAATGCGGGCTTGCGATTCAAATTTAAGATTATGCGAGTGCTATGCTTATAAACACCAATTGCAACTCTGACATTGGGTGAAAGTTCCAAAATGCTACTCTTTGGGCTTCACAGGGGTTGGCAGCTATGAAACAGGGTCTTGAAAATGTCTTGTTTGGGATCGTAAAAGGAAGGGCGTCTTCTAAGGGGTAGGTGGGTAACGAAGGTGAGTCGTGTGCAAGTATTTTCTTTTCTTTTCTTTTTATTTTGTCATTTTCTGGATATGTAATGAAAGACTGGTCCATTGATGATTTCCCCACGGAATACAAAACATATTCTGGTTATACCTTACCATTTCTACTGGGTGGTTATTTAAATTTGGTTGCTTTGTGTTTTTTTTAACAATAAACACCCCTTCAAGTTAACAGAGAAATAAGCAGAGGGGGGAATACTTTTCGGTGAATACCAAGCTACCTAGTCCTAACAAATAACCACCCAGCAACCAGTCTGAATCCTCGATAGCTCATAGGTTGAGAAACCACACTGTGTGGTCACTGCTTGGTGACTGAAAAGTTCTGAATGCTCAAATATTCGAAAGAGGAAAGAGCTCATACATACTGCATTTACACTATTCATTTCAGGTTTCAACACACAGAATCCAATATAAGATCCATAAGTTTGGTTGTTTTCTAAATCAAAATCTACGTTGTACCAGACACAAGGTCTCAAGGCAAGTAACTCTCATATTTTGTGTAGAAAATAGAGTTGTTCCCATTTTGCATTTGTACAAATAAAAAGACAGTAATCTGTAGGTCAATTATATTTCACTTCATAAATAGAACTTTTTTTCCCGAGATACTTAAACATGAAAAGAACGCAAAAATATTTGCCTTATCGTCTTAGCAGAACAACTATGTACTTTATTTTATTCGAAATTAAATTAACTGCTATAAAGAGTTTGCAGAATTGCGCAATTTTCACAGAACTCTTCAACCATGGATTAATCACATGCTTGTGCAGGTAGACTGGCTGAGTGAATAATACTTGATCAAAATAATTATGTGTGCTGTGGGCAGGCTGTCTGTCTGTCCAAGGACAAAAAATGTAACGTTGAGCTGTTATCTCAGAAGTTTATACAGCTAGACCTCTGAAACTTTGCACACTTTT
>NC_090255.1:8814049-8856549 GCF_037325665.1 Littorina saxatilis | reverse complement strand
GACAAGGTAGAAGGATCAGACGTCATCATGAGCTTCGTTAATCATGGTAATTGAAAGTTTGTAGAACGTACACTAGACTTATTTATTCAGAAATTGGTTGTGTAAATGTATGCGTGTTTGAACTCTGTTGAACTTGCTTGTGGAGGTTACACTTGCTTATTTGGGGGCAGGCATTGTTTGCACGCCTGCTGATTCGTCATCACTGAACTATGTATAGTGTGTGTGTATGTGTGCTTGTGCAGGGATGTTGTTTGGTTCGGTCCTTCGGCCAATCGCCAGGTGTTTTTTTTCCTTGGCCGAAACTTTCATGTCCTTATCGGCCAAATGTCCGAAGACGGAAGAGTATTCGTCTGAATCGGCCAAGGTTTGTCCGTTTTTTTAATTTTATTGGTCAGGCTTTGATTGCTAAAGCTGCTGCCGATGTACTAAGTGGTCACAACTGACTGGCGTTTATTTTTTTCGCAAATACCAAAAACGAAACATCAATGTTTTGAACGGAAGCCATCGACGAAAATTATAGCTGCCAGAGTGGTTTTGCAAGCTTGTCAAGATTTGCACAAGATTGGAAGAGTTTTATTGTTTTACTTTCAAGAAATTAAAGTTAAAGGTTTGAACAAGTTTCAGAGAATTGGTGTCTGTTTTAGTTAAATCAGCAAAGCTGATTGTTTCAGTTGCAGTATGCAACATATGTTCTGTTCGTCCTAAGACAATGATTGTATTGGTGTTCCCCTCTTGTGCTTCAATGTTGCGGTGACTTTCGATGAGCCAAAATAATAGCCGAACATTTTCCAAAATGTCCTAAAGCTTTCTGACAGTTTCGGCCAAATGTCCCAACATGAAAATGTCTAGCAACACCTCTGCTTGTGGGTGTGTGTGTGAGAGAGAGGGAGAGAGAGAGAGAGAGAGAGAAAGAGAGAGAGAGAGAGAGACAGACAGACAGACAGACAGACAGACATGCATTACAATGTACTCCAACTCCAAGCCTCTCCTTATTTAATTAAACTTTATTTCACTCCCCAAACAAAGCTTTTTACACCCCGGTCTTTCAAGTTTTACAGTGGTACCTGCGATGAAAAGACGGTGACTCTTGGGACTAGCCAAAAGTGTCCATACCTTGCAGGTGGTCGGTCATAACAGGTATATTTTGGCTGAGAATGAGATAATAGTGAAAGGGACAAGAGAAGGTGTCCTTTAAGGGAGGTGTCCTCTCATCGGAGGGGCCACACATCGCAGGTACCACTGTACCAGAAGCACTTTAATTTCAATTACAGTAAACTATAGGTTGCAACTATAAACAGTCTAGACCTAGGGGAACAGGTAGCCTGTGCAGAGAGTACAGTAGCTGTAACACAGACAGATATGGAATGTTGATAAGATGGAGGCTTGGCCAAAGCACCCTACCCTACCCTACCCTACCCTAGAGGAGAGAGATTTTATCAGCCATGCTGTTCTGAGTGTGTGTGTGTGTGGGGGGGGGGGGGGTATAGATAGAAAGATCTGTAAAGTGAGTGGGGGTTTTGGCTGGTGGCTTAGCAAAAGGAGATGGAAGTAGAACCTGCCTGTAGCCCCTCCCCCCCCCCTTTATTATTTTAATTTTTTTTAGCTCCATTCCTCTTCTTTAGTCCCAGTTTTCCGGCTTTTTCTGTTAACAACATCTGTAAATTTGTCTCCATTTTAAGGCTCCCTATATATATATAAGACCTGATTTTCTCAGAGTTTTAGAGGTCTTATAGCGGGGATATAGCTCAGTTGGTAGCGCGCTGGATTTGTATTCAGTTGGCCGCTGTCAGCGCGAGTTCGATCCCAGGTTCGGCGGAAATTTATTTCACAGAGTCAACTTTGTGTGCAGACTCTCTTCGGTGTCCGAACCACCCCCCGTGTATACTACATTGGGTGTGCACGTTAAAGATCCCACGATTGACAAAAGGGTCTTTCCTGGCAAAATTGCTTGGGCACAGTTAATAATTGTCTACCATACCCGTGTGACTTGGAATAAGGCCGTGAAAGGTAAATATGCGCCGACATGGCTGCAATCTACTGGCCGTATAAAATTTCATCTCACACGGCATCACTGCAGAGCGCCTAGAACTGTACCCACGGAATATGCGCGATATAAGCCTCATTGATTGATTAACAGGGGGGTTCCACTGTAGTGAGCTAACAGACTGTGTTGGAGAGGTACATGTAGTGTAGGCTTACTTTTGAGGGTCAGTTCATGATGAATAGGGTTTAGGTTGAGATTATAGGGAGGAGGAGAGTGTGTGTGTGTGTGTTTATACTGTGTGATTGGTGTGTGATATTGCACATAGAGTGACTATGAGAGAGAGATCCACAATAACACACTTTAACACACCCACACGCACACATGTATACATGCAGTGATGTACTTGGTACCATTATGTATTATACAATTTTCTATCAGCAGACAGGCACATACACACACACACACACACACACACACACACGTGTACACAAACACATACACACACACACACACACACACACACACACACACACACACACACACACACACACACACAGAAACACACGTACCCTTAAATCCAACAATTTTGTGTTTAAGTGGCTCTTGGGAGTACTAAGGTTTCAAGCACTGTATCTTTTGAATAAAAGCACACTCAGAAAAATATGGGACTAAGATGTTTGGGAGGGTGGTGTGTGCAGGGTCACATTAATACAGTTGAACCTGCCCTGGCGACCATCTCCATAACAACCTGCCTATTATGACCACTCAAAGGATCCCCAATAAAAAAAATTCTATAACTCATATTTCCTTTTATAACATTAACAACCACCTGTCTCCAACGACCACTTTTGATCAACTCGTTGGATGGTCATTATAGTTTATAGACAGGTTTGACTCTAGCTCTGCTTAGTTTTAATAAGCACACTTCTTCTTCTTCTTCAGCGATGTGTGAGCTCCTTTGCCCTTTTGGGTTCCCCAAACTATACTCTGAGAGCATAGTCAACTTCACTCCGCTTTCGTTGAGTAGGCATGCTGGGTATTTTTGTGTTTCCATAACCTACCGAACTCAGACATGGATTACATGCACACTTGGTCTTGTGCTTGCGTGTACACACGAAGGGGGTTAAGTCACTAGCAGGTCTGCACATAAGTTGACCTGGGAGATCGGAAAAATCTCCACTCTTAACCCACCTGGCGGCAGCGACCGGGATTCGAACTCACGACCTCCCGATTAGAAGGCCGACGTCTTACCACCACGCCACTGCGCCCGTCTCACACAAGCACAGTGTATCAATTTTTAAGAAGCACACATTGCATGAGCACCGTTTCAGTTTTGAAGAAGCACACACAAATGAACAGAAAAATGTTGGGTTGGAGAGGGATCGCAGTGGTGTGTATTTAATCACCTGGTCTGGCAAGGGGGCAGCACTTTAATAGCTGTCTGCAGGGGTAGTGCGCGCGCGCGCCAACTGATGTTATCTTCCTTTTGACGTTTAGAACAAATAAAAAAAAAGTCTATCCATTTATTTTTAGGTTCATCAAATTTAAGTGCATGCTTGAGGCATAACAGAATATGTTACTGGAAGTGTTTTGTTGTAAGATTTTGTTTCAACTTTTGAGAGAATTTATTTATAAGCACGAGGATCAGCTTTGGAGGGAGAAAAGTTGTGTGCAAAGTACATTGCGCAAAAAACCCAGTTATTTTATGTTGGGGGTGCCTTATTTTACTGTTTTTGAAATCAGGACCTTACTAAAAGTAATGTATGGTTTTCATATATAAACTGAGCAAAAAAATTATTGCACCCATTTTCGTACTCCAACTAAAACGTTCATTCCCGTACGTGTCATTTCATTGAAACAGTATATGCCATTAAAGGCCCTTCACTAAGCTATCTGGCACTTTTTTCGGATCAACGATTTCTGGTAAAGGTATCAGGGTACCCCCAAAATCGACTTGACAATAACGTAAGGTACCTATTAAAAAAATCTCCCAAAAAATCAGAATAGGCTTAGCTTGGCACCGTTTAAAACTAATAAAAGGAAAATAAACTATAAAGCCAAATCAGTTATCTATTCAGAACAGCTTGTTTTGTTTTGCTATTTTGCGTATCTCTTGTGTTATGTCATTTCTACTGATGCAGGTGTAGAGCGCATGAGCAGTAGAAAACGAGAGGTTTTTGTGTCCATTTTGAGGTTACCATGACAAAAAGCGCTATATTTCAGAAACGCCTGAATGGATTGGTTTCAAACTTTCAGGATCGCAAGTCTATATACGAGACATACGTACGGTAAAAGTTCATATCGTTACAGAATCTATATTTGTTGAGATGATAAGCAATCTTCCGGAAAATGTTTTAAAACGTGTCATAGGTGGAAAGGTTTACATCCCAAATAAGCATGACTTTGCATGCATACACTGATAGTGATACAGACACATAAGTGTTACAAATACTGCCAACAAATAATTTAAATACAATCACTAGTTAACGTTTCCTAGTCCTGTAAACACGATCAAATTTTTTGGGAGGATTGCAGTGCGACAACCATGTCCAGTCATCCGTGCCCGCAGCATGGTTTGAGAGGCATTCAACGATAACCGCCGTCAATAGCAAACAGTCTGAACGCTCCATTTTTTGACTCACATGCGAAGCAAAAGTGAGTCTATGTACTCACCCGAGTCGTCCGTCCGTCCGTCCGGACGTCCGTCCGGAAAACTTTAACGTTGGATATTTCTTGGACACTATTCAGTCTATCAGTACCAAATTTGGCAAGATGGTGTATGATGACAAGGCCCAAAAAAACATACATAGCATCTTGACCTTGCTTCAAGGTCAAGGTCGCAGGGGCCATACATGTTGTCTAAAAAACAGCTATTTTTCACATTTTTCCCATTTTCTCTGAAGTTTTTGAGATTCAATACCTCACCTATATATGATATATAGGGCAAAGTAAGCCCCATCTTTTGATACCAGTTTGGTTTACCTTGCTTCAAGGTCAAGGTCACAGGAGCTCTTCAAAGTTGGATTGTATACATATTTTGAAGTGGCCTTGACCCTGAACTATGGAAGATAACTGTTTCAAACTTAAAAATTATGTGGGGCACATGTTATGCTTTCATCATGAGACACATTTGGTCACATATGATCAAGGTCAAGGTCACTTTGACCCTTATGAAATGTGACCAAAATAAGGTAGTGAACCACTAAAAGTGACCATATCTCATGGTAGAAAGAGCCAATAAGCACCATTTTACTTCCTATGTCTTGAATTAACAGCTTTGTGTTGCATGACCTTGGATGACCTTGACCTTGGGTCAAGGTCACATGTATTTTGGTAGGAAAAATGTGTAAAGCATGTGAGTCGTATGGGCTTTGCCCTTCTTGTTTCTCATGTGTTTACATGGCTAGCAATAGTCCGTCAGTGGTCATACTCAAATGAACATTGGGCAGTTTTTGTAACGACCTTTTGTCTCTTTGCATGCAAAGTCATGAATTTTTGGGATGTAAATTCACAAATCTGTGACGGGTTTAAAAACATTTTCCGGAAGAGTGCATAACATCTGAGTACAAACCTGTAGTGACCCACAATTTCACGCAGGGTAAGTCTCGTATACATGTAGACTTCAGATCCTGAAAGTTTCAATCATTCTGATTCCATTTAGGCCTTGCTGGAATACAGCGCTTTTTGTCATGGAACCCCTCAAAATGTTCGCAAAATCCACTCGTTTTCTACTGCTCATGCGCTCTACACCTGCATCAGTAGAAATGACATAACACGAAAGATACGCAAGATAGCAAAACAAAACAACCTGTTCTGGATAGATACATGAATTTTCTTTCTTCTCGTATGTAAAAGTCGCCGAGCTGCGCCTATTCTGAATTTTTTTCGATTTTTTAATTGGTACCTTACGTTTTTGTCAGGTCGATTTTGGGGGTACCCTTACTTCGGCGGCGGTCACGTGATACTTAGAAACAGAAATCTTTGATCCGAAAAGTGTGCCAAGGTAGCCAAGTGAAGGGCCATTAATGGCATTTACAGTTTGAATAACATGACATGGGATTGGATGTTTTAGTTGGGGTACGAAACAAATTTTGCTCAGTTTATATAGTTGTTATTCTATAGCTTTTTGTGAGTAGAAAAGCTTGTGCAGTTTGTATTTTATTCAGCTAAAGAATACCTTGGGTGACTAGAAGACAGTAAATCAAATCAGTCGATCCATACATCATATTAGACACACAAGCAGTCTTATGTTATTATAGGTTTTGAAGTTTTATAATCTGTGGTATGTTGTTTTTACACGTGGTTTATGTGATGTGACTGTTACTGTTGTCAAGTGTTAGTTGTTTAGTACAGGCAAATCCGGATAAGACGAAATTGAAGGGACCGAATTGTTATTGTGTCCTATCCGAAATTTCGACTTGGTCATAGTACAGTGGAACCCCTCTCTAGCGACCTTGAAAATGTTGACAAAAATCGGTCCTTATGGAGGGGGGTCCTTACAGAGGGAGGGGGCGGGGCCACAAAAAAAGTCACCTCAGATTTTCTTAAAAAAAGAAAACAGAGAAGTTTGAGTTGCTGACGACCGTTTCCTCAAGCAAACTGCTTCGATTTCATGTTTGACATTGTCGATGGTGTCCACCAGTTCTGGTGCATGTTTCAATGCAAAAAGAGTTAGTTTCTGAGCAAGCATTTCTTTACAGCAGTCCCTGCAATGATGAAGGCCCTCCGAGAAAGAGAGTGAAAAATCGGCCACCGTTCTCAGCATCGCGTATCTGTGTGTAACCTCTTTCATTGACAAGATACTCTTGTTTCCCTGCAGCCTTGACCAGTGAGTCGGTTACCTAATCTGTGAACCCTTCAGTTGTGTTGCTTTGTCAAAAGTTAGACACAGTCAACTAGTTTTGCTCTGAGTGAACAGTGCAGCTGGCCTCAATTAGCCGGTGACACCTCTCTGGCCACAGCACCAAACAGTACATGGCTGGGGGGAGAGAGAGAGAGAGAGGGGGGGGGGGGGTAGCTGGCTAAACTCAGTGGGGTGTCCGGTGTCACTGAAGTCAGCAGGAAGAGCATTGGAGAGAAATAGAGAGGTGTACTCTTCCAAACAATTTCCAAGGATCAGGTAGTCAGTGAGGGAGAGTGAGAGAGGTTTGTGTACACCGACTGACCAGTCCGTGTGGCCTGGTGTAGAGAAGAAGGGAATAAGGTTACACAATGCGCTAGTGTGAGACGCCAAGTTTCGTGTTTCGAGTTGCTGTAGTAAATATAGAGTAAACTTTGTCTTTGGGACTGACTTTCTGTTGTGTGCTATCCGTCTTTCGACTTAGTAAGAGAAATCCCATTTCGAGCTCAGGGTACTTTGTACACATAGATAAAGAGGGATAATTCCGGACCAGAATTTCTTTGTGTGCTAAGCGAATTTTTGACTTAACCGTTTGTGAGTTAGCTGGATTTGCCTGTATTCTATTCTTGTTGTTTTCCACAGATATGTTTAATGTTCTCACAGCTGAATGTTGTCAATATTGTTCTGCACTTTTATGTCAGTTTTAGATTCCAGAAGTCTGGTGTTGGGTTTTCATTAACATGCAGAACGATACATGTACAATGACAAAAGTTTGGTTGGAGTTCCACTGAAAATGTTATTCTGTTCAACTGAAAATAGTGTTCTGTTACAGAAAAAGATTTACAAATACATGTATAAAGTTCGGTTGGAGTAAAAATAGCGTTCTGTTAGTGTTACAGAACAAGATTTACATCATAAGGATGATAGCGTTTGCTTGGAAAGCACTGAAAATAGTGTTCTGTTAGATTAAAATAATTATTAATCCAGATCATAAATGTGCAGGTACATAAGTGGGAACTAGTAGCTGTTAAAGTGACCCTTTTGCCCAAGTTATCCTTAAATTCTTGGGATGTAAAAATATTGCATTATTGATTAATGAAGTCTAATTGTATACCTACACATTTATGTGCCTTGGTGGTGGTAAGGTTCAGATGACATAGAAAGAAAGTGAAGGAAATATTGTTGCAATTGGTTTCATTGTATTGATGATTAGTTTATTAGGTCTTAATAGTTTAGTAGAATCAGAGACTGTGTACTCTATGGTCTCTGGTAGAATCAAGTTTGAAGTTTGTAAAAAGAACGTGGTTGTACTGAATTAGAAATATTTCAACATTTCCTGTTTGGGATTTTGTAGAGGACATAGCTGTAATATGAAAAAGTACTTTAAAAATGTCCAATAGTTTGAAACATATCTACTACTGTTACTTTTACTATTATTAGTATTTAGCTGCAGAATTCCTCAAGCTAACATAATGTTTCACAAGCACTTTGTGTGTGCACGTTGTAAGCACACACTCTTGTTTTTGTTTCAAAATAATATTTCATTATTTGCTGCTTGTTCATTTATTACATCTTAAATTTATGCAAGCTTCTTTCAAATTAAATACAGTGTTGTGTATCCGTGCAAAGCCATTCATTATCCTTGTTACCCCCCGCGGGTTAGGGGGAAGAATTTACCCGATGGCGATGCTCCCCAGCATGTCGTAAGAGGCGACTAACGGATTCTGTTTCTCTTTTTACCCTTAAGTGTTTCTTGTATAGAATTTAGTCAATGTTTGTAAAGACTTTAGTCAAGCAGTATGTAAGAAATGTTAAGTCCTTTGTACTGGAAACTTGCATTCTCCCAGTAAGGTAATACATTGTACTACGTTGCAAGCCCCTGGAGCAAATTTTTGATTAGTGCTTTTGTGAACAAGAAACAATTGACAAGTGGCTCTATCCCATCTCCCCCCTTTCCCCGTCGCGATATAACCTTCGTGGTTGAAAACGACGTTAAACACCAAATAAAGAAAGAAAGAATTATCCTTGTTGGCTCAGTGACTAGATTATTGGAGATCTACTGTTAAAACTACAGGGGGGGGGGGGGGGGGGGTCATTGGGGCATGGCATAGAAATAGAAATGACAGCATATCCTAAAGCTTATGTTGCCAGGTTTGGTGGAGGGCAATTAAACAAAAACAGAATGGGGACAATTTTATGAGCATGAAAATGGGTTGGGGAAATACTAATTCTGCGCATACATATGTGGGACTTTTTCAAAAAATGCATAGATTTCAGACGGACAAAACGGAAATATCCAACATCAAAAATTTCAAAATTTTATCAGGCAAAGTTATTAAACATCCTTTCGTCTATCTTGTGCCAAAATTTGCGAGCTTAATAACAACTGCAAATGTATCTAAAAATAAAAAAATATCCACTACATTTATAAAAATGTCTGTGCAGTTACCATGAACAAGTTTTATTTTTCCTACATAATTGTTTTCCAAAAGGCAAGTTTTCATATATAGCAAATGCTATGCAAACCCAGTGCTAAAGAATGGATACCAAAATGTATGATTATTAATGCAATTATTTAATCCAAATTAAAACAAAATTGTAATAGTGCAAAATTGTCATTATCAAATGCATGTAAATGAAGCAATGTCCAAACTGATCTGTTTGCTGCCAAAATATACATATGATCATTTGAAAGTTGTTGAAACCTTTCAACTTATACCACAATTGACTGAATTTGATAAATTATTTTAAATATAGCTTTACTTTTATGCTTGGTAACAACAGGGACATTCGGTAACTGCACGGACCCTTTGTTTTCGCATCAACCCCATTCGAGCAAAAAACACAGACATACGTTTAAAACTATCATTTTATATGTCTTAACTATATTTGTTGCTGTTTTCAAAGCACTGTATATTGTTTTGTGGTCTTGACTTAACAGATTGTTTTTTAAATTGCATTTTCTTCAATCATAGGAAACTGCATGGACATCTGGTAACAGCACAGACATTTTCTAGTAAAAGACACTGTGTTACTAGAAAACAAAGGGTTATTTTTGTTATGGAAATGAATTTTATATATCAGTAAAATGTTTTCGATAATTGGCCTGGTATGTAAAACGATTTTTGACTCACATGCGAAGCAAAAGTGAGTCTATGTACTCACCCGAGTCGTCCGTCCGTCCGTCCCCCCCGTCCGTCCGGAAAACTTTAACGTTGGATATTTCTTGGACACTATTCAGTCTATCAGTACCAAATTTGGCAAGATGGTGTATGATGACAAGGCCCCAAAAAACATACATAGCATCTTGACTTTGCTTCAAGGTCAAGGTCGCAGGGGCCATAAATGTTGTCCAAAAAACAGCTATTTTTCCCATTTTCTCTGAAGTTTTTGAGATTGAATACCTCACCTATATATGATATATAGGGCAAAGTAAGCCCCATCTTTTGATACCAGTTTGGTTTACCTTGCTTCAAGGTCAAGGTCACAGGAGCTCTTCAAAGTTGGATTGTATACATATTTTGAAGTGACCTTGACCCTGAACTATGGAAGATAACTGTTTCAAACTTAAAAATTATGTGGGGCACATGTTATGCTTTCATCATGAGACACATTTGGTCACATATGATCAAGGTCAAGGTCACTTTGACCCTTATGAAATGTGACCAAAATAAGGTAGTGAACCACTAAAAGTGACCATATCTCATGGTAGAAAGAGCCAATAAGCACCATTGTACTTCCTATGTCTTGAATTAACAGCTTTGTGTTGCATGACCTTGGATGACCTTGACCTTGGGTCAAGGTCACATGTATTTTGGTAGGAAAAATGTGTAAAGCAGTTCTTAGTGTATGATGTTATTGCTAGGTTTAGTTATTTGACCTTGACCCTGAAGGTCAAGGTCATGTCAAGGTCAAGCATGTGAGTCGTATGGGCTTTGCCCTTCTTGTTTTATATTGTTGTGCTTGTGTGAAACAGAACCAATAGCATACCATATATTATGCATAATAATTCTTCCACATGAAGATAAACATACGAGTCAACAGTTAACGCTCAATCGACAAGATTTTATTGAACCAAATTGGAGTTGAGGAGAATGGTGGTTAGGCAGGGAGGGGAGGGCAAGGCTGTGGCAGGATAATGGGGAAACAGAAAAAAAAGTATAGGCTCTTTCTTTGGCCCATTTTGTCTAGCGTATTTAATTAAATGAGTCAGTTGTAAAAAAAACATGAAATGGAACAACTGATTCTTTAACATTAAATCAAGTGTCTTTTCACTTAGAACATAAAATAATTCACCACTCTATTTAGAAACCTTCATTGGAACATAAAATGAGTCATCACTGTCTTTGAAAATCTTCGTTGCCACTGTCTTTGTAAAACCTTTATTGAAAAATATGATTCACCACTGTCTTTTCACTTGGAACATCACCACCATAATAATGTGGCACCGTACCCTTACAACAACAAGGGTGTATTTTTTGTCACTTGAAAAAAAAAGTAAAATAAATAAATAACATATTTTGACAAATTCTCTGCAGTTACTAAAATAGATCTGTACAGTTACCTGACTCGTCAGTGCAGTTACCAGGAAACTTGTAGCAGTTCCTGAGTAAAGTAAATTACTTTATTTTGAATAAGACTCTATATAATACCTATATTTATGCTGGTTGGTTTTCCATCCCTTTTGTATAATTGGCTGTCCATAATACAGAATATAGAATAAAAATGGTATGCAATCTACAAGCATTTCAGTGCAGTTACCATGATGTCTCAGTGCAGTTACTAAATAGGTCCATGCAGTTACTTCTCTGGCAGGTAACTGCACAGAAAGTAACTGCACAGACGAATTCGTTATTTTCAAATAATAATCACTCCCTGTCATCAAAAAAACATGGCGTCCTTGACGCCATGTGAAAGTAAATCTATGGGCGATTAAAATGCAAATTATTCAAAATGTTTTTGTTAATTAGTGTAATGGAAAACCCCAGTAACTGCACATAACTGTTAAGCTAAACATCCTTCACCTTGACCTTTTGAAAATCATATTTCATTGCCTAAAAGTGATCCAATGTACCCACCTAATTGCACACAGCTTTCCGCGTCTTGGAACTCTTTTGTAAAGAAAACCACATTTGAAAAGCAGGGAGCATTCCGTTTTTATTGCGTATTTTGGTTCCTGGTAACTGCAAGGACCAAAACCTCTTGGACATGCAATTTTTACTTTTCAAAAATTGGGAGAACAAAACTACTGATTGTATCGATATTTTGTTTTTGTTATCTTGAGATAATGACGGGATAAACATAAACCAACAAACAAAATGATAAAAAAAAATTGTCTGTGCGTTTTACAGAGGTGTGAAATTTTGCTAATGTCGAAGGGACATGCATTTTGACCCCCCCCTTACACATGATAACTTACTATAATTAACAGAAAAATACAATAAAACGGGCAAATGAGTATACTTTAAGGTCCGGAGGACATTGAACTTAAGCACTTCCAATTTTCAGATAAGTAGGATGAACATTTTTGAATTTATAAAATTTTAAAGTCAAAAGACAGGTTTTTTATGCATTTTTTGAAAAAGTCCCATGTGCTTTGATTTATTTATATTTCATGCACTAGGCAGCGGAAATACCTTGGTGGAGTGAAACCCGAATCTGTAACGGATAGTGATTTTATGTTGTCAGAACGTCGTTCGCGCGGTTGTCGCAAGAGAGGGGCAGATGGAAAGCACGGATACGCATCGCTTTGCCGTCGTTCAGGTAGAACATTGCTGCTTGGTCGCCTGTACACTTTCTGTAGTTGCCACAGTGTGGTTGCTAGTAGTTACTGCTAGTTGCTGTAGTAAGTGTTTTACTGGTTGCTGCACTGGGTTGCCGGTGTTAGTTGCTATTTGTGTTGCTTGTTGCTGCTTGGTCGTCTCAACATTTTCTGTGGTTGCCACAGTGTGGTTGCTAGTTGCTGCAGTGTTTTACTGGTTGCGGCAGTGTTGACTTCTAGAACTATTTTGCTATTTATGTTGCTTATTGCTGCTTGGTAGTGTCTTAACACTTTCTGTAGTTGCCACAGCGTGGTTGCTAGTTGCTGTAGTACTCTTTTACAGGTTGCTGCAGTATTGTTTAGCTGGTTGGAGCACTGGGCTGTTCTAATTACTGGTGTTTAATTGGCTATTTGTGTTATTGCTGCTTGGTCGTCTGCACACTTTCTGTAGATGTCACAGCGTGGTTGCTAGTTGCTGTAGTGTTTTACTGGTTGCTGCAGTATTGTTTAGCTGGTTGCGGCACTGAGTTGTACTACTAGTTGTCAGTGTTAGTTGCTATTTGTGTTGCTTATTACTGCTTGCTAGCCACAACACTTTCTGTAGTTGCCGCACTGTTTAAATGGTTGCCGCAGTGTTGACTGATGGTGATACTAGTCGCATCTGTAGCTATTGCCACAATATTGTACAATGGAAGTAGAACCCCCTTTTTAACACTCTCTACCCTACCTATGTTGGCCAAGTTTTTTTAAGCCGAGACCAGCTGTGCTGCAGCAGGTCACTCAGAATAGTAGTAACTGTGTAGTAACTGTGCATCAACACGCTGGAATGCAGGCGTTGGATGGATGTTACAGGAAGCGACTGAAGCTAACAGTCTGAGATGATATATATCGTACCTGGTCAGATAGAGCTATGTGTGGGTGAGACAGTGACAAAAGGTCAGGTGTCATGTCTACTGTCCCGAATGACACACGATTTCTGACATTTCACCATTGACAACAGAATAAACAAATAAGAAATAGGTAGAAAATGAATGTGAAAACTGACTTTAATTGTTGATCAGTATTTTCTATATCATTAACAAATAATCTACTTACACATAGCTGTTTGGCAAATGTATGTTGCATGGGACACACTGACATGAAAGTGGAAGATGTTTTCCCTCTAGAGAAACTACATATCAAGTTACACTTTTTGTGCTCTTCCATTCCAGTTGGCAATCAATTGTTAACGCATGTTATTAGAAAAAATAGAACGAAAACAGATTAAATAGAATGAAAAATGTACTGGTGATGTCATTTGGGACATACTGACATGAAAACGTCACCTTTTGTCATTGTCTCGGGTACGTATATATATCCGTACCTGGGAGACAATGAGTTAAGACCCCCTAGAGTTCAAGACTTCCCCCAATTTACAACCTTTCTTTTTCAGATTGTCTGTTCGTAAGGCCCCCCCAAAAAATAGGTGTGGTTACGGTAACATAGCCAAAAAAAATAGGGTAGGAAGGTAGGCAATCACATTTTTTTTTTAAACTTTTTTTTCTAATGTGTACAAATTAAACCTACTGACAGGGAAATAAGTGTGTGACTCGGGCGCTTTCGCTTTCATTGCGTTTTCTGCACTCGTTTTCTTGTTTTTTTAGGGTTTTTTTTACAAATGTAATAAAAAGTTATAGGGTCGGCCCCTAAAAATAGGGTATGTCGGGTTACCGTAACCACACCTATTTTTTTTTTTAGGCCTAATCTCTGTTAATCTACCGCCATTTTAAGACTCCCTCGTTTTGAAGATCTGATTTTCTCAGATTTTTGAAGGTCATAAAAGGGGAGTTCTGCTACAGTATCCGGGCTGCAGCTAGTGTCGTGGACCCCCCGCGGGTTAGGGGGAAGAATTTACCGGATGCTCCCCAGCATGTCGTAAGAGGTGACTAACGGATTCTGTTTCTCCTTTTACCCTTGTTAAGTGTTTCTTGTATAGAATATAGTCAATTTTTGTAAAGATTTTTGTCAAGCAGTATGTAAGAAATGACAAGAAACAATTGACAAGTGGCTCTATCCCATCTCCCCCCTTTCCCTGTCACGATATAACCCTTCGTGGTTGAAAACGACGTTAAACACCAAATAAAGAAAGAAAAGAAAGAAAGTCGTGGTGGCCACAGTGTTGTTTGGACATACAGCCTTGCTTAAGTCGTAGATATATATATATTATATATGTATGTGGTTGTTGCAGCGTTGTACATCATTCCTTTGTAGTTGCTGAAGCACTAAGAACTGTATGATTTTGTGGTTGTATTGCAGTTTGTACATAGTTACTACAACATTGTAATAGTTGCTGCTTTTGTAGTTGCTTGAAGAAGTGTTGCCACAGCGTTGTGGTCTTTCTAATGCATTAGTGGTTTTGTGTTGTGGTTTTGCCAGATTGTTGCTATGCTGAGACTGAGCTGTTGCTGTTGTAATTCATGTACATGTGAATAAGCTGCAGTGGAATCCCCCTCTTACGTCACCCCCCCACACACACACCCCCCACACACACCCCCCCCACACACACCCCCCCCACACACACACCCCCCACACACACCCCCCCCACACACACCCCCCCCACACACACACCCCCTTTCTTTCAAGACCTTTTTTTGTTTTTGTTCATAATCTTTGCAAACTTACCTCTATTTTACATACAAGTTTTCCCGCAGTGGGGCACTGCGGTTATGAAATTAAAAGCCCCTCCTGTTTTTGGAACCGCAGGAGCTTTCTAGTTTGCTGTTAGGTAGATTTTTGGTTCCTCTTTCCTGTCATGCTCTCTTTTTCTTCATGAATTCTTTTCTTTTTTCTGCCTTCTTGCTCATTCACCTGTATTTTTTCCAAAAATCTCTTCTCTTGCCGCTTGTCTCGCGATTCATGTATAGTTTAATCTGTTAGTGTTCTGATGTAAGTCCAGCAGTAGATAGGTTAAGCCTATTTTAACATACTGGAAACTGGTAATCTTCCAGTAGGTATTAATTTAGTTTTACTAAAGCCTGCTGGGACACAAGTAATGGGTTAGTGCATTTGTAAACAGGAATCGCTTGACAAGTGGCCCCCTTCATCCCCCCCTTCCTCGTCCTGATATGGTTCTGCGTAGTCGGCTGGACGTTAAGCAACAAATAAACAAACAAACAAACAAACATACAAGTTTCTCAGACATTTTGAGGGGGCTCAAAAGTGAAAAGGGAGTTCCACTGTATCCAAGTACAATGTATTGCAGATCTGCCCAGTAGGATAGTGTGAAATCAACAAGGTTGGTGTCGGCGTGCATTAAGGTTGACCCCTCCCATCATCCCACCCCTCCCCCCACCCCCTTTTTTTCAAGGCATGCAAAGTCTGACAAAATTAAGGTATAAGACAACTAAAATGACAAAGAGAGAGAGGCGTAAATGGTAGGTAAGTGTACAAACGTTATGAACAGAACATCTGAGAAAGCGGGGGGGGGGGGGGGGGGGGGGGGTGTGAATGCACTCTTTCAAGAGGGTTTAAATAGGTGGGTTTTTTTTAAAGCATGTCATTAGGAAGCAAATGTAGCATTCGTGTTTTCTCTCTCAGTCCTGCATGCTCTTAGTTATCTTGAACATTTGCAGATGGTTACAAATGTGCCAGGAGCCAGTTTTTGCAGGCATGGAAAATTGTTGAAGTTAATGACTGCAGCTAGTGCTTCTGATTAGGCCAAAAAAAAAAAGGTCTGTTTACGGTAACATAGGCCCAAAAAATAGGGTCGGTAGGTTGGGATTTTTTTTTCTTTTTTTTTCCCAAATGCCAAAAAAAAAGTCTAGGGTCGCGCGAAAAAAATAGGGTCGGTCGGGTTACCGTACACAGACTTTTTTTTTTTTTTTTGCCTTAAGGAAATTGCATTTTGCAACTTACAGATTAGAGTTTGAAGAGGTTCGAGTGTTACAATTGGAGTAGCTTGAACTTCACAGCAATTATTTTTTGTTCCTAAATTCCTTTTCGGTATGGGTTATGTTATGTTTATGATTGTATTCTTTTCTAGTTATGGTTGTTATATCTGCAGTTTCAGACTGCTGTTCAAAGCAGTTGCCAATCAAATTATGTACCTGATAAGTACAACTAATTACTTCATTCAGTATTTATGACAGTGATTCCCTCCTCTCCATTTGAAGACTTCTTTGAAAACTATGTTTTTACATTTAGTCAAGTTTTGACTAAATGTTTTAACATAGAGGGGGAATCGAGACGATCAGGGTCGTGGTGTATGTGTGTCTGTGTGTGTGTGCGTGTGTGTGTGTAGAGCGATTCAGAGTAAACTACTGTACCGATCTTTATGAAATTTGACATGAGAGTTCCTGGGTATGATATCCCCAGACGTTTTTTTTTAAATTTTTCCGATAAAATAATGTCTTTGATGACGTCATATCCGGCTTTTTGTAAAAGTTGAGGCGGCACTGTCACACCCTCATTTTTCAATCAAATTGATTGACATTTTGGCCAAGCAATCTTCGACAAAGGCCGGACTTCGGTATTGCATTTCAGCTTGGTGGCTTAAAAATTAATTAATGACTTTGGTCATTAAAAATCAGAAAATTGTAATTAAATTTTTTTTTTATAAAACGATCCAAATTTATGTTCATCTTATTCTTCATTATTTTCTGATTCCAAAAACATATAAATATGTTATATTCGGATTAAAAAACAAGCTCTCAAAATTAAAAATATAAAAATTATGATCATTATCAAAATCAAATTTCCGAAATCGATAATTTCATCTTATTCCTTGTTGGTTCCTGATTCCAAAAACATATAGATATGAGAGGTTTGGATTAAAAACACGCTCAGAAAGTTAAAACGAAGAGAGGTACAGAAAAGCGTGCTATGCAGCACAGCGAAACCACTTCCGCGCTAAACAGTCTCGTCAGTTTCACTGCGTTTTGCACGAGCGGCGGACTACGGTCATTGTGAAAAAATGCAGTGCGTTCAGTTTCATCCTGTGAGTTCCACAGCTTGACTAAATGTAGTAATTTCGCCTTACGCGACTTGTTTTAATTTGCTTCAAGGTCAAGGTCACAGGAGCTCTTCAAAGTTGGATTGTATACATATTTTGAAGTGACCTTGACCCTGAACTATGGAAGATAACTGTTTCAAACTTAAAAATTATGTGGGGCACATGTTATGCTTTCATCATGAGACACATTTGGTCACATATGATCATGGTCAAGGTCACTTTGACCCTTATGAAATGTCTGATTCTGTTTAGTTACCTCTGCATATTTACCGTCATTTTTAGAATCAATATTGGGTCCAGAAACTTTAATTAAAGGCACACTCAGCTTCCCGTAAACCATCAGTTTCTGGTCACAGACACTGTCGGGCTTGTGGGCTGGGCAAAAAAAAAAAAAAAAAAAAATGTCAGGCTTTTACACAGTACAAACACCCTTTTGTTTAAACACTCACCGCTTGAGAACATCCTTGGTGCCCTCTGTAAAGAGCGAGCAATTTTCAAACAATTTATTTTTGCGTGGCAAGCCGGATTGTCTGTAAGACAATCGGACGGACCTTGTTTTGGCGCTAGACCTAACTTTTAAAATCTCAATAATAAATTGTTAATTGACAGCTTGTTACACAAACATTCTTAAATCATAAAAGAACTCTTTTTTCATCAAGACAAGATCAGTACAATTCGAAGTTTTGAAAAAAGAAAAGCCCGGAAGCGTGTCGCAAAACGTGCTTCCTCATGCTAGCTCAGACGAATGTTCTGCATAGCGCCAGTTTCTTTGAACGGTCAACCGCCACCGCTCAGTTCGTGTGACTCGCATTTTAGATTCAGAGGTACACAATAACGTGCTATTGGAGATACAGCGAGTCGCATTTAAATCACAAACTGACTACTAAATTGTGAAAAAAAGGAAAGTGGATCACATGGGCTCAGGGGTTAGATAAACCACGAAAACAGGTGTGTGGTTTACGGGAGCTAAATGGCCATTCAAACAAACTGTTTTATTGAATGCTATTAAATGCTATTGCAAATGTGTTCGATAAGGTTAGAAGTGCTTTTTTCATCAGAAGATTTAAATCGTTCTGTAATTTTACCATTTGAGACGGACTGGGACTTTAACGCATGCAGCATTTGAAGACGGTAACTGTTGTAAGCAAGCTTCAATAGGTCCTTAACTTCGACAAGTTGATTGTTATTGCTTGTCAGGTGTTTTTTTTTTTTACTACCTTTGATTATGCAGTTGCAGGTGGTGTACAGTGGAACCTTCATTGTAAGACCCCCAATTTAAGACTTCCTCCCTATTAAGATCCTGTTTTCTTAGACTCGCTGTTCATAGCCCATGTACATTTATACCCCCATTTTACGATTTCCTCCTTATTAAGACCTGAGTTTGTCAGATTTGTTGAGGTCTGAAAATGGGGGTTCCATTGTACTGATTTTGAGGGCGAGGCAAGCACAGAGTAGCTGGTAGTAGTAGATGTGCATGTACAACACTTACTGTAAAGAGTAAACCTAGAGTAGCTGGTAGTAGTAGATGTGCATGTACGTGTACAACACTTACTGTAAATAGTAAACCTAACCCCCCCCCCCCCCACCCCCCCACCCGCCCCCTTAGGGGGAAGAATTTACCCGATGCTCCCCAGTAAGAGGCGACTAACGGATTCTGTTTCTCTTGTTACCCTTGTTAAGTGTTTCTTGTATAGAATATAATCCATTTTTGTAAAGATTTTAGTCACGCAGTTATATGTAAGATATGTTAAGTCCTTTGTACTGGAAACTTGCATTCTCCCAGTAGGGTAATACATTGTACTACGTTGCAAGCCACTGGAGCAAATTTTTGATTAGTGCTTTTGTGAACAAGAAACAATTGACAAGTGGCTCTATCCCATCTCCCCCCTTTCCCCATCGAGATATAACCTTCGTGGTTGAAAACCACGTTAAACACCAAATAAAGAAAGAAAGAAGTAAACCTAATAGAACACACTTGATTCTCACAGGCACAATTTGAAAAGACCCCCCCCCCCCCCACCCCCCCTTACCACTGTGCAGTAGCCGGCAGAGAGAGACATACACCACTCCCTCAACCCCCTCCCCCCTCCCTTTCCCCCCTCCCCCTTAAATGCCTTCCTTACGAACCTCCGCTAAGACTTATTTTACTGAAAATTCCGTGCCAAAGCTTCGTTTAAAAAGATGTGTGTCGTTGCCAAGACAACTTCCCCCAATTAATATCAGGCTATACACACACAGAACTCATTGTGGACATTAATATATACACACACACAAAGAGAGAGACAGACACACTTGCGAGCATACATACACACACAAAGAGAGAGACAGACACACTTGCGAGCATACATACACACACACACACAAAGAGAGAGAGACAGACACACTTGCGAGCATACATACACACACAAAGAGAGAGACAGACACACTTGCGCGCATACATACACACACACACAAAGAGAGAGACAGACACACTTGCGAGCATACATACACACATACACACACACAAAGACAGAGACAGACACACTTGCAAGCATACATACACACACACAAAGAGAGAGAGACAGACACACTTGCGAGCATACATACACACACACACAAAGAGAGAGACAGACACACTTGCGAGCATACATACACACACACACAAAGAGAGAGACAGACACACTTGCGAGCATACATACACACATACACACACACAAAGAGAGAGACAGACACACTTGCGAGCATACATACACACACGCACAAAGAGAGAGACAGACACACTTGCGAGCATGCATACACACATGCACACACACACACACACACACAAAGAGAGACAGACACACTTGCAAGCATACATACACACATGCACACACACACACAAAGAGAGACAGACACACTTGCGAGCATACATACACACATGCACACACAAAGAGAGACAGACACACTTGTGAGCATACATACACACATGCACACACACACACAAAGAGAGACAGACACACTTGCGAGCATACATACAAACATGCACACACACACACACACAAAGAGAGACAGACACACTTGCGAGCATACATACATGCATGCAGACACACACCACATGCACGCACAGTCTAGAATTATGATGATTTAACGAAGGGTCTTTAAACAAAATTGTAGATGAGAACTCAAAGCAGAAATTTAGACTTTGTTGTGCGTGTGGCTGAAATAAGATTTTTAAAAAAAAACCAGCAAAAACCTCTTTTCTTATTCTAACTGCATGGAGTGAAGTGGTGAGTTATTAGGCCTTCAGAGGAATTTACAGAGAGGAAAGGAGGGAGTCATGAAACACACACGTTAAACAGTTTAAGCAGTTTAACCAAGTGCATGTTTCACACTTGGTTCATCCCGCAGTGGGGCACTGCGGTTATGAAATTAAAGGCCCCTCCTGTTTTTGGAACCGCAGGAGCTTTCTAGTTTGCTGTTAGGTAGATTTTTGGTTCCTCTTTCCTGTCATTCTCTCTTTTTCTTCATGAATTCTTTTCCTTTTTCTGCCTTCTTGCTCATTCACCTGTATTTTTTCCAAAAATCTCTTCTCTTGCCGCTTGTCTCGCGATTCATGTATAGTTTAATCTGTTAGTGTTCTGATGTAAGTCCAGCAGTAGATAGGTTAAGCCTATTTTAACACACTGGAAACTGGTAATCTTCCAGTAGGTATTAATTTAGTTTTACTAAAGCCTGCTGGGACACAAGTAATGGGTTAGTGCATTTGTAAACAGGAATCGCTTGACAAGTGGCCCCCTTCATCCCCCCCTTCCTCGTCCTGATATGGCTCTGCGTAGTCGGCTGGACGTTAAGCAACAAATAAACAAACAAACACTTGGTTCAGCCTATTTGGGGCTCCTCTAAAGCCTCAAGGTACAGTGGAACTCCCCTAAATTTAAGGCAATGTGCGGCACTAAAATTAAACTTGGAGAATTCATGGAATAAACTAGTTTTTTTTGTAATTATTGAAGTGACTATACCTTTCAAACCTTGTTCGTTCCGTGTTGCATCTGCTTTTTGTTGTCTTTTGTGTTCTTGTTTTTCCTGATGAAGCTTCCATAAGCGAAAATTCGTACCGTCTTGTCTCGTTCTTGTATTGGTGAGTACAGTATTCCTTTGTTTTTTAACTTTGTTCATCTTACCACAGTCACTTCGTTGTTTAGATTATTGAAGTGACTTATAAAAATGAATGAACAAATTGTGAATAATAATGGACACAGACTGCCGTTGCTATGGAAACAGCCGCCATATTGGATTTCTAGGAAAAGGTTTTACAGCGACATCATACATCAGAATTGCATGATATTTGGCACAATGATACACATGACTCGTATCTACAATCATATAGAACGATTTTTTGACTGAAGGCTACAGTTGAATTTAAATTATTTTTTTGTAATAAGGATTAATGAATTTCTAACCTTATATTCATGAATCCTTATTATAAAAATTAATATAAATTCAACTGTAGTCTTTTGTCAAAAATTCGTTCTGTATGATTGTAGTTATAAGTCATGTGTATCTTTGTGCCAAATAGTATGCATTTCTGATGTATGATGTTGCTGTAAAACCGTTTCCTGGAAATCCAAGGTGGCGCTGTTTATGCCAGTTTCCATAGCAACTTCCATAGTCTATGTGCTTTAGTGTTCGCAAATTTTTCATTTCTTTTTATAAGTCACTTCAATAATTACCCAGAAAACTAAGTAATTCCATGTATTCTCCAAGTTAAATGTTGGTAATTTTAGTGCCTCACATTGCCTTAAGACCTTCAAAACTCTTAGAAAAACAAGTCTTCAAAGGAGGGTTCCACTGTGCAGATTTTATTCTACCCCCCTTTTTTTTTGTTCATGTTTATTGTCTTCTCAAGGTCCTTTGGTTCCCCTTCCTGTGAGTGCCATTTTAACCTTTAAAAAAAAAAGGTTCAGCTTGCGTGTATTGCCTTCTCAAAGTCTGTTTCCACCTTTCTGTGTGTGCACTTTTTTTCTTTGAATTGATTGTCTGCCCCACACAGCCTCTTCTGTCTCCCCCTCCTGTCTGTCTGTCTCCTGTAGCTTCCAATCCCCGACAGTCTGTCTCCACTATACCCATAAATCTCATCTCTTTTGCTCATGATTTAATTTCTTTCTTAGGTGTTGGTAATCCTGCCCCCCCACCCCCACCCCCCTGCATACCTGGAGTCTATGATGCCTTCATCTTTAAAAACTATGCACAGGAAAATCAAGCCATGGCTCAACTGATCAGTGATATCACATATTTGCCACAGAATCCAGGGGTGAGCTACTCCTCCAGAGCCCATTAAAAACCTGACGGTTATTTCCAAACATTGTCTCATGTATCCATTCAAAACTTGAGTTCCCTAATCTTTGAGCCAAGTGACGTCAGAGGCCGACTGATTTAACTGGTATCTAGGCGGCTGGCCGAGACTACAAAAGAGTGCATGTTGGTGTGAATTCAGTCATAAAAAATAACAGGAATTCTAACTAAAATGGTACAATACATGAAGTTTATTTGTATTTTTGACCAAAATAGGATATTTGACACAGATCTCAACAGTTATGCATTAATCACCTTGACTGATAGCGCAGTTTCAGAGATGGAGAACAATGACTGGGTCTCTCTGTGTAAAATGTCATAACGTATATTGTGTACAGTGGAAACCCCGTTTTTAGACCTGGAACTTTCTTAGAAAATCGGGTCTTAAAAAGGGGGTAATTTTACAGAGGTTATGAGCAGAAATTCTGAGAAAACCAGGTCTTAAAAAGGAGGGAGTCTTAAATTGGGGGGTCTTAAATTGGGGGTTCCACTGTATATATTTTCACCTTCACTGACCTGTATCGCTGTAGATTTCTCTGTTGACACAGCGTCCCGGATCTCCTTCCTGCGTCATGAGAGGGACCAGACTTTCTTCTTCGACTTTAGCGAGGTGTCGCCTGGCGAGCAGGTCAATGGAGCGGAACTGCGGGTCTACAAGGAGCAGTCGCGCAAGTGGACGCACGCCACCTTCAAGGTCGAAGTGTTCCGCATCGGTCAGGGTCAGGATCCAGAGTAAGTGTAGCCGGAGGGACGAGATTTGTTTCACTTTGTTTATCCTTCGCCGGTAGTCGTGGGTCCGTGTGGACCCAGAAGGGTGTTTAATTGCAAATATCTGTTAAACAAGTGGAAATTTTTTTATGAGCTTTTAAGAATACCTCGGGCACCTAAAAAGTTCTTATGTCCTAAAATTTCAGCGAGAAGTAATAATAAAAAAAAAAGGTCAAATTTAGACTACAAACAAAAACGTGCATCTTTGAGACACATGGGTCCCCACGGCCCCGCAATGTCTTCCGTGTGTAGTCGATAACCCGGACTGGCGAAGGTTAAAGTACCGACCAGAGTCTGCCGCTGATGTCTGTCTGCAGAAAGTCTTGTAATGTACATGCAGCCCCAGATCCATCCCTTCTACCTCCTCCCCCTCTCACCTGTTCTTCTTCAGGTTTCCTTTGGTCTCCTTCTCCCGTCGCGATATAACCTTGAGTGGTTGAAAACGACGTTAAACACCAAATAAAGAAAGAAAGAAAGAAAGGTCTCCTTCTCTTCTATTTAAAGTGGAAGGTCGGGTGTTTTGAATCCTGCTCACGGTGCCTAGCAGATATTACAATACAGTGTTCTAGATAGTCGAACGTGTAGCAAAGACCTGTACGTGAACGTGTAGATATTGCGTCACCCGTGACTCACTTTTTTCTCCAACGTTCCAAATGCATGCGTTGTTTTGCTCCCACCAAGACTGCAGATCTTGGCTAACGCGTGACGTAAAAAATTAGATTTGATGACGGTACACGTTCCCGTACACGCCCTGAAAAGTGCTGATCTAGATCTTGCTATTAATTAAGACTGAAGTCTGATTTTTCCTGATCAAGATCAACATAAGCAGACTTTCTTGTTTCTGAACTCCATTTGTAGAGGTCAAGGACTACTAGTAGTCCTTGGTAGAGGTACATTCAGATCCTCAGATTTGACTACTGTGTGAACTGAGACAGGAAACAAACTTACATTGGTCGGTCATAGCCCTCCCCAAGTCTCCATCGCGTGCCGCTATAAAACGACCAAGCTGTTCAGCAAGGTATCAGTCTAACTTCAGTCACCGTGCTGTGCAGTGCACAAAATAATCTTTGCTTGCTTTTGAAAAAAATGACAGGTTCAGGGTTTGAAGTCAGACAGCACTTGTCAACTGCTCGGGCTTTTTATAGGGCGCGCAATGGGAGACTTGGGGAGAAGGGTTTGAAGTCAGACAGCACTTGTGCATCAGGGGACAGTATCCAGGGTAGTCAAAGATGGAACGGCGGAACTGAATTATGTCCCCTCCTTCCTTCAACACAGCCAATTAATTAGTTTTATCGTTACTCTTCAGCTTTAAGTGGGGGATCTTAACAGGAGGGTTCCACTGTACATGAATTTTTTTTTTCTTTTCTTTTTTTTCCGTCCGTACACCTGTTCCTTGTCCCGTTGTGCTCTCACACCGCCCTGTCCCTGCACTCACTGCTCCAACCACCTCTGAATTTCGTTCCGCTGCCAGACTTGTCGATTTTACAGACGCTCTCATGGTGACCTTGGTCTCAGTGTTCCTGTTCGATCCTTCCCTGAATAGTAGTTCTGCTGTCAGTCTTCAACGTGTGACGTTCTGGGGGGTCGACGGAGGGACGTGGTGGCGGTCTGCTCTCTGGAGGGGACGCTCACTCAGTCTGGCTCCGCGACTTAAAAGTCAATGTCGTTAGTAGGGGGCATAGTAGGTAGTGGGCTGCGTCCGTTAGCTCGGGACAGACCCAATACTGAACACCGTCGAAGTGACTCAGCAGAAGCGCAGTGTCATCTTCCGAGGGTAGCCTACCGCAGTGACCCGACACTGCACATGAAATTGTTGATGATTGTTTCAGGGATAAATCCCTGGAGCTGGTGTGGAGCCTTGATGTGCGGGGGGACGAGGTGGGCTGGCTGAAGCTGAACGTGACGCTGGCCGCAGACCGCTGGACCCTCTTCCCTGTCTCCAACATGGGCATGTACATGAGGGTCACCAACAGGAGAGGTGTGTGTCAAGTGTTTTGTTGGGGGGAGGGGGGAGAAGGCGGAGGGTGATGGAGAAAAGAGAGAAGGGGTGCCTGGGGTGTGAGGGTGGGGGATAGGGGGGTGAGGGAGGTGGTGAAAATGGGAGGGCCAGGGAGTGGTGGAAAGCTAGAAGGATTCACAACTCATAACTTTATTACGAAAGGATACAAGTTTAAGGCTTAGCCTTATCTTCCAACCTGTCCTTTTAACATGTCAGAGAATAATTGACAGACTGACAGGAGGAGGAGGTTGTGAGAAGGGCTGGCGAGGGTATATGGGGGGGGGGGGGGGGGGGGTTAGGGAGATGGAGGCAAGATGACGATAATGGTAGGGGGAGTGGTGAAGAGTTAGAAGGGCTGAAACTGACTGTATTACTGTCACCAACAGGTGTGTGTTGTGTGTGTGTGTGAAAGTTGTTTCAAGAGATTTGTTTTATATCCCCAAACCCACAAGTTTCCAGGATGTCTTCTGCTGGTTTATTCACATGCCTGGGCTTTGCAGTGTAGCCCAGTGGAACCCTCATTTTCAGAACCCCCAATATTTGTTGAAACTCACAGGCATGAAAATTCTCCGTATTTTCCGTATTTTCCCTATTTTTGAAAAAAATAAACTGTATTTTTTTTTTTTTTCCGTATTTTTTCTTCTTTTTTTTTATTTATTTATTTATTTATTTTTTTTTTTTTTTTTCCCCTAGTCATAGTTATAGTAAAATAGTTTTGGGGCCATGTTTGAATCCAATTTTAAGGCTCAGATAGGCCCAGATTGCACCAAATTGCACCCTTGAAAAAAAAAGAAGACCTTCATAACCTGTAAATTCACCCCTATTTTAAGACTCCCATCTTTTTAAGACCTGATTTTCTGACATTTTTCAAGGATGTAAAAGGTGGGTTGCCATTGTGTCTCATGTCTTTGAAAATTGTTCGCAGGTCGCGAAGTGAAGCCGAGCAAGGTGGGCATTGTGGGTAAACAGGGGTCGGCGGACAAGCAGGCCTTCATGGTTGGTTTCTTCAGGATGTCCAGTGAGCTCCACGTCCGTCGCACGCGCTCCACACGCCAGCGACAGCTGGACGACGTCACCTACAGCGACGACCCATACTCCGCCTATGGCTCCGGTAGAAATGGTACTGAGACTGTGTTTTTTTTAGATAGATTGTTTTGCTGGTTTCTCATTAGTTTATAATTTGAATGTGGCTTGGTCCATTTACTATTTGTCTAATTTATTCTTTAATTTTTGTATTCACTTTTTTCCCCCTGTTCTAGGGGGGGGGGGGGGGGGGGGGGGTTACGAGAATGGGGTTGTGGAAGGGGCATGCTGAAAGAAATTGAAAAGTTGACTGGAGTTAACATAGTTGGGACATGTTGAAAATCAAGCTGCAGCTACAAAAAGTAAAATAAGTCGTGGTTCAAAACACACATGGAAACGTGCTTCAAACGTACACCAACGATGGTGATTTCTTGCTCCAACCGAGCTGTTGCAAGGGAAGCAGCATAGTTTCCAGCCAATTTTCATTCTGGACGAAGTTGAATGCACAAACTTGATCTTCCGATTCGTTCGTAGCAATAGCAGACGACACTATCGACTCGCACTTTCTTTTTAAACTTCTGTCACGCCAGCCTCTGCAACTGATCTGATTTTACCCAATAATCATCCTTTGCGTGTCTAGCACTGAAATCGGGGTAAAACGTGTGATAAACTGAAGATTCCACAAAGATATCCAAGGAAAATCGCAGCTGTAGATGTTTCACATCGCCTTTGGTAAGATCTGGCGGAAATTGAAGAATATTGCATTCTGGGAAGGCCGAATCGAACCGAACGAGACCGAGCATAAACGAAGTTTAATATCCGCGATTCGATTGGTCAGTAGCGAAAATTGTTCATACGGAATTTCCCGGAATCTTCATCGGTTCTCTTCGGCTCTTTGGAATGTCTTCTTGTTGCTGTTACTAACGGCGCAAAACCAGTAAACGGAAATTCCCGTTGTCCGCGGTATGAACTGATCCTGGCAAAGAAAAGACAACTCATTCCAGTCATGCAAACGTGACTACCGTTCACGATTTGTTTGACTCACAGTCACCACTCAAACATACGCATTTTTTTGCTGTTTTGTGTGTTTTCAATACACAATTGCATACACATACATTGTTCATTTAGCCGTTTTGACAGTTTATGATTAATTCTGATCTAAAATCAGTACATCAGAGTAACCAGAAGAGGTTCAAAATCCAGAATCAGAAAGAAAACGGAAATGACCAGGGAACAAAAAAATCACTTTTTTCACTGTGGTGTCTGCCCTTAACAACTGGAATTAGATATAATATTGCAGTTGATGCTGGTCTGTTGCAAAATATTTTAAAGCTTTGGTTGTGGTTTTGACGAACCCCTTTCCCATATTTGTTCATTTTTTTTGTTTCAGCGTACCCTCAGTTCAGACACCAGTCCTGCCAGAGACACACACTCTACGTCAGCTTCCGTGACCTGGGCTGGCAGGTCAGTTGCAATGCCCTAATGATATACAATACCGATACATGCACGGCCACGGCTGTTCCTAGCTTATGTTTTAGTGTGCGTTAAAAATAGCCCAGCGAAAAAAAGACAGAAAAAAAAATAGCCCAGTAGAGAGAATACATAGCTTGGCTACCAGCAGCTGCAGCCAGCACACTGTTAAACTTGCTTGCCTGTTATACCCTACTGCTTCCGCGCTATACTGCGAGATTGGCCTGCTCAGTGCATAGCACGGAGAGAGCTTGTAACTGCTGTAGAGAAAGGATGGGTGCTAAAAATAGCCTGCAGCGAAAGTAGCAGAAATGAAGCCCTGTGAAGAGCTGTGCAGCCTTAGCGGTGACCTTACGAGTAATTTTCTACTGCTGATACAGTGGAACCTCCCTTTTAAGACCCACCAATTTCTTCTTCTTCTTGTCGTTCGCTGTTAGATCGTCAGTCCGGACTGCAGGGCGAAACGTGCTGTCCTCTCCAAGTCCTCTTTGGGGCCGTATAGCTTCTTTTGTAGCGCTGTCTCCTCTGGCCAGGTGGTGTCCCTCAGAGCGCTGTGGTATGGACAAGCCTGCAGGATGTGCTCTGCTGTCTGATTCTTGCCACACGGACATAGGGGGGAGGGAACTAGCTTCAGCTTTGTGGCCATATGATGGTTTAGTCTGTTATGTCCAGTGCGGAGTCTGCGTAGGACGACTTGTTCTTCACGTTGGAGCAGGTGGTAGTCATCTTTCTCCGCTCTGGTTTTCCTCTTGTTTTTGATGATTGTGGACCCACCAATTTAAGGCTTCCTCCTTTTCAAGACCATCTTTTCTCAGATGTTCTGTCGATAACCTCCTTTTTAAGACTTGATTTTTCTCTGATTTTTCCAGTTTGTAAAAGCTTAAAGGTGGGTTCCACTGTATAATGAAGTCATGGCAAACTTCATTCTTGAAATTCTTTTTCAGTTCCTGAGAAACACGCAGAAGAAGTGAGAGAATGTTTACGGGATACCATTATTTGCAGTATGATGTCTTCTTTAACTTTATTTTGCTTTTGACATGAGAGGTTTCACTGTTTCCACAAAACTTCACACTTTTTTCATCTCCACAGGATTGGATCATCGCCCCAGACGGCTACTCCGCCTTCTACTGCAACGGGGAGTGCGCCTTTCCCCTGGGAGCGCACATGAACGCCACCAATCACGCCATCGTTCAGACCCTCGTCCATCTCCTTGACCCCTACCTGGTCCCCAAGCCGTGCTGCGCCCCCACTAAGCTGACCGCCATCTCCGTGCTCTACTTTGACCACAACTCTAACGTCGTGCTAAAAAGATACAGAGACATGATCGTCAAGTCTTGTGGCTGTCATTAGCTAACGTGCAGTTGCTGATTGTGACTCTGACGTTAAACATGATCGCCAAGGCTTAATGTTGGTACCATGAGCGTCTCAATGACTATCAATTAAGCCTGTTCTTCACTGGGCGAAGTCGACTACGTGAAGTATACTTCGCGATGCTGGCTGCACAAAGCTTTAGCACTGAGTTTTTGGTTAAAAGACTTCGCGAAGTCGACTTCGGGCTTAGTTGAGGACCGCCTTTAGACTTGTGATGGACGTTAATATAATTGTCAAGGCTTGTGATGGACGTTAATATGATTGTCAAGGCTTGTGATGGACGTTAATATGATTGTCAAGGCTTGTGATGGACGTTAATATGATTGTCAAGGCTTGTGATGGACGTTAATATAATTGTCAAGGCTTGTGGCTGTCATTAACAAACGTGCAGTCGCTGGTTGTGACTGTGTTGTTAACAGTGAAAAAAGACTGTGGCTTTCGATGGTGTCTTTGACGTTGACCACAACTCTAATGTTGTGCTGAAACGCTAAAGGGACATGATCGTCAAGGCCTGTGGCTGTCACGTAGAGTTGCTGATTGTGACTCCGACATTTACATGACTGTCAATTAGGCTTTGACTTGAGATCGGAAAAATCTCCACCCTTAACCCACCAGTCGCGGCCGGGATTCGAACCCACGACCTTCCGCTTGAGAGGCTGGTTTCTTATCCACAAGGCCATTGCACCCGTCTGTGGTAGAAGTTTAAAATGTAAGGCAGATCAGACATGACCAGGAGTCGTATTCAGGGAAATAAGAAATTTGAGGTGGCTTCAGCTACTAGAGCCATTTTAGCTAAAAGGATCTAAATTCCGATTTTAGCTGGCATTCATAAGACCATCTTTGAGCGCTTTTATCTAACGAGGTTGTTATCTCGCTTCTTGCTCTGTACGCATGCGCACATACACCCTTATCAAAGGAAATCACCGCCACTCGACGCTTCCTACTAGCCGAGATAAGCACGGTCAGCCAGGCGCCCCATGGCATAAGACCACATGCAGACACAGCCATCCAAACATCAAAATATTACTGGCGGCATCATGCCGTTAGTGACCGTAGCGCCTAGGGGTAGGTCCGGTAAGTTTAATGCCGTCACATGAATTTGGCAGGTCGAAACGGGGTTTCATGAATGGCATTTAGGGCGACTAACAGCACAAACAGCGCCACCATGAGGTCAATTGCCGCTGAGGTGGTTTCCTGATTACCAATTCTGAGGTTTACATGATTGTGAAGGCTTGTGTTTGTCATAAGCAAACCTGAGCCTTTGATGGTGACTCTGACGTTTACATAACTTTCAAGGCCTGTGGTTAAGCTTTACACGATTGTGAAGGCTTGTGGTTGACATTTGCAAACCTGCAGTTGTTTATTGTGACTGTCATTAACATGAATCAAAAAACAAGAAAGGTAGGTTGTTGGAACGTTTGTTATTGACAAAACAATACATTCACAGATATTTCGACCCAACGGTCTTTTAAGTGAACAAACAAATATTCACACAAAACTTATCTTGATAGAATCAGTTTTCGCCCACTCATTAGCGTTTCTGCAGCCTTTCAATGTGACTCTTCTGTTTGCTGTACTGGGACTGATGCATCTGATTTTCAGTACCTGCAAATTGCATACAGACCCACACCTTCAAGAGACATGCAAAAACTTGTGAAGCTGGAGAGCTGCAAGAGTTTAACCCTTAGGCTGGTTGTCGCGACATATGTCGCGCTACTTTAGTATACTGTCACCTGGTTGTCACGACATATGTCGCGCTACTGGCTCAGTCTGTTTGGTCGGTTCCGATTACCTCCCATGGATGCGAAAACCTATATGACCGTTTTTCTTTATTTTTCTCTCTGTGAATTCACCAGTGGCTATGTAACATGTGTTACAGAATTGCACCAGTGTAAGGGTTAGCATGTGGCCTTCAGATGACGAAAAGTCTTTTACATTTGAAGTGTCGGTTTTAGATTGGGAACCAAACTGAACTGAACTGAAATGATATTTATTTAACAAGGATAAAGATTTAAGGCTAGGCATTTTCTTACAATCTGTCCTTAAAGAAAAAGTTGTGAGCATTATTACATAAAGTGTGGATTCAAGTTTGTGAAAAGCTCTGGGACCTTTCATTGTGGAGTCCCAGCTGGAAGAACTATACACATGGCTTCTGGATTGGAAAATGTTGCAAGATATTGAAATGTAGGCTTCAGAATGTGAAAAGCTGAAGGAAGTTCGAGTGATGTTTTTGATATTCGTTTCTGATGTGCTACAGACTTTAGAAATGGGAGGAATAGTGTGTGTATACATATGTGAACTATAAAATCTGGCATTCTTTTGTCGTCTGCTTAGGTTGTACATTGTAGATCGTGCCTTTAGAAAGAAACAGGGGTGTGGTGGTCTAGAGTTGTGTGCTTCCATTTTGATTAATTGTTGATTTTTGATTTGGTGCTCAACTAGGTGAGTTTGAAGTATGTGTAGTTGATATACATATGCTTCTATCAGTGTTGCTCGTAGCTTAAGAGAAATACAAAATAGAGCAATGTGCTGTATAGGCTATTTAGTTTAGGACAAACTGGTGACATTTGCCTCGCAATATTTCCACCCTTAACGCACCAGTTGTGGTGGGGATTCGAACCCACGACCTTCCGCTTGGAAGGCAGGTGTCTTATCCACTAGGCCATTGCGCCTGGCTATTCAGGACATATAAAGCACCATGCTCATCACTTTATGTTAGTGACACATCCACTAGGCCATTGCGCCTGGCTATTCAGGACATATAAAGCACCATGCTCATCACTTTATGTTAGTGACACATCCACTAGGCCATTGCGCCTGGCTATTCAGGACATATAAAGCACCATGCTCATCACTTTATGTTAGTGACACATCCACTAGGCCATTGCGCCTGGCTATTCAGGACATATAAAGCACCATGCTCATCACTTTATGTTAGTGACACATCCACTAGGCCATTGCGCCTGGCTATTCAGGACATATAAAGCACCATGCTCATCACTTTATGTTAGTGACACATCCACTAGGCCATTGCGCCTGGCTATTCAGGACATATAAAGCACCATGCTCATCACTTTATGTTAGTGACACATCCACTAGGCCATTGCGCCTGGCTATTCAGGACATATAAAGCACCATGCTCATCACTTTATGTTAGTGACACATCCACTAGGCCATTGCGCCTGGCTATTCAGGACATATAAAGCACCATGCTCATCACTTTATGTTAGTGACACATCCACTAGGCCATTGCGCCTGGCTATTCAGGACATATAAAGCACCATGCTCATCACTTTATGTTAGTGACACATCCACTAGGCCATTGCGCCTGGCTATTCAGGACATATAAAGCACCATGCTCATCACTTTATGTTAGTGACACATCCACTAGGCCATTGCGCCTGGCTATTCAGGACATATAAAGCACCATGCTCATCACTTTATGTTAGTGACACATCCACTAGGCCATTGCGCCTGGCTATTCAGGACATATAAAGCACCATGCTCATCACTTTATGTTAGTGACATATCCAATTCACTGATAGCTTCAATTATTATCTGTCTGAGAAAGAAATGTCTTTGTCATAAAAAAAAAAGCTTACAAACAAACTTACAGCTGAACGGCTTGGTTATAAAGACGGATGATCTTGATGAAGAAATGTAGCTGGAAAATCTAGGTATCTGAAGTTTGGCTGTGTTAGCTCCCTTTGCTCAGTGGTTTATGTCAGTAGACAAACGGTTTCAGTTTCAATGAAGCAATTATGGTCAAGCCTTGTCATCTAAGCTAAAATTTGTCACCATGCGTACAGTGATTTTATTCGTTTATGTACCGTACTTTTCGGACTATAAGGCGATACTTTTTCTTTTTTTTTTCACTTAAAATCGTGGGGTCGCCTTATACACGACGTCGCCTTATTCTCGGATAAAATAGGTTTCACGAGCACTGTGAACTTGAAATCAATGAGCAACTAACAACCATTTAAGCTGGAGCCTCGACTTTGACGGGTGGGGACCGCTCAGGTGCCATATCAGCAGCGGCTTTCATGAACTTCTTTTGTTCAGACTCTGAGGGTTCAGATTTCTCTGGATTTTCTGGGAGTGAGAGTGACGACGACGACGACAACGAGTGACGATTGAGGTACCGCTGATCTTCTTCCCTGACTTTCTGTTTGAAACAGTGTTTCATGCCAATTATGAGCGGTCGCCATGTTTGATCATTGATGTTTTTGGTTTTTTTTCCTACGTACGATGTTTTTCCTCATTTTTTTCTTTCTTTTTTTTTATATTTAGTCAAGTTTTGACTAAATATTTTAACATCGAGGGGGAATCGAAACGAGGGTCGTGGTGTATGTGCGTGCGTGTGTGCGTGCGTGCGTGTGTGTGTGTGTGTGTGTGTGTGTGTGTGTGTGTAGAGCGATTCAGACTAAACTACTGGACCGATCTTTATGAAATTTGACATGAGAGTTTCTGGGTATGAAATCCCCGAACGTTTTTTTCATTTTTTTGATAAATGTCTTTGATGACGTCATCCGGCTTTTCGTGAAAGTTGAGGCGGCACTGTCACGCCCTCATTTTTCAACCAAATTGGTTCAAATTTTGGTCAAGTAATCTTCGACGAAGCCCGGGGTTCGGTATTGCATTTCAGCTTGGTGGCTTAAAAATTAATTAATGACTTTGGTCATTAAAAATCGGAAAATTGTAAAAAAAAAATAAACATTTATAAAACGATCCAAATTTACGTTTATCTTATTCTCCATCATTTGCTGATTCCAAAAACATATAAATGTGTTATATTCGGATTAAAAACAAGCTCTGAAAATTAAATATATAAAAATTATTATCAAAATTAAATTGTCCAAATCAATTTAAAAACACTTTCATCTTATTCCTTGTCGGTTCCTGATTCCAAAAACATATAGATATGATATGTTTGGATTAAAAACACGCTCAGAAAGTTAAAACAAAGAGAGGTACAGAAAAGCGTGCTATCCTTCTTAGCGCAACTACTACCCCGCTCTTCTTGTCAATTTCACTGCCTTTGCCATGAGCGGTGGCCTGATGATGCTACGAGTAAAATGGCATTGCGTTCAGTTTCATTCTGTGAGTTCGACAGCTACTTGACTAAATATTGTATTTTCGCCTTACGCGACTTGTTCTTTTATGCCGTCGCCTTATGCACGACACCATCGCCTTATCCATGGCATCGCCTTATTCTAGGATTTTTTCAGTTTTCTTTTTAAAAGTAGGGGGTGCGCCCTATACACGGCAGCGCCTTATAGTCCGAAAAGTACGGTATATGATGCAAGGATCAGTCCTCTAACGTAGAAAGCTTATTTGATCATTTAAAGTGTCTTTGGACTGAACAGGTGATAATGATGTCGGTATGCTTATCATGATCTGTTACATCTAAGGTTGTGATTTTTACAGGTCTATGTCAGATTTTTATTTTTAGATATGTTTGAAAACATTTGGTTGTGTGAGCACTGAGCATGAGGCACTCTTCATTTGAAGACAATACTGGGGATTTACAGATTTGTATGGCCGCAGCTGAAACGAACCACTGAGTTGCTTTTATGACATTTTTTAGTGCAAAACTTTAATATCAGTGAATTATTTCTCAGTTTTGCTTGTTCTGGTGCTCTTTACGTTTGATTGCAATCAGCATGTTTTACATAAAATGTGCTCTATATTGCACATGGTTTAAATTTGTTTTAAAAGACATGTTTTTATTTTTGTTCGCACATTTGAATTTTTGTTCGCACATTTGAATTTTTATAGTCAGGTGTGTTAGGTATACTTGTATGTGAAATATGTATCATGTGTACTTCACTTGTCAAAGCTATGACTAAAACTTGAGGCACACCAGAGGCCGAGAAGTCAGACTGGATGAGCCTTTAGAATACAGCTTAACTTCAACTTCAAAAATAAAATTTGATGGATTTATGACAATAATTTGCATTGAAGGTGATTAAGAGATAAAGACCGAATTCATAAAACCAGGTTGAGCCTTTTTAATGTTTAAACAAAAAAATTATTGTGATTAATAGTGCTCAGGGTACCATTTTGTGAACTTCTGTCAAGACATTTGATAGCAAATTTGCGAGAACAACACATTGTTTTATTTGTGTGTTCTTTTGTACTCTGCCTTTCGCTTGATGTCTTTGAAGCTGTCAGTAACAAAACTGGTTGGTCAGTAAATGATTACACCGATGCTGATTGGTCAATAAATGATTACACAGATGCTGATTAGTCAGTAAATGATTACACAGATACTGATTGGTCAGTAAATGATTACACCGATGCTGATTGGTCAGTAAATGATTACACAGATGCTGATTGGTCAGTGAATGATTACACATATGCTGATTGGTCAGTAAATGATTACACAGATACTGATTGGTCAGTAAATGATTACACAGATGCTGATTGGTCAGTGAATGATTACACATATGCTGATTGGTCAGTAAATGATTACACAGATGCTGATTGGTCAGTAAATGATTACACAGATACTGATTGGTCAGTAAATGATTACACAGATGCTGATTGGTCAGTAAATGATTACACAGATGCTGATTGGTCAGTAAATGATTACACAGATGCTGATTGGTCAGTGAATGATTACACATATGCTGATTGGTCAGTAAATGATTACACAGATGCTGCCTTATTGCTTTTAGGAACTAAAAGTGTATTTACCATGTTTTTCTTCTTAGTTTGTGATGATATGCTACAATGGCTTACGTTTTTGTTTGAAGAAATCAAAAAAATTTGTATCTCTTTCGTTGCATTTTATAAGCTGCTATTTTGTGAAAGTTTACTGCTATTTTGCAAAGATAGAAATCTTGGTTGTGAAGAGAGAAAAATAAAAATTTACCACTGCCATCTTGGAACAAAGTTTTATGGTCATTGTAAATGTTTATGTGTTTTGTATATATTTATTGTCAGCATTTTAAATTGTGCACGTACTGCCATGAAAAATGAATATGATTGTATGATGTGTTGATTTCTTGTTAAAAGGTTGTTGTGGGAATAAAGTTGAAAATTGAAACTTTCTTGTGTTAAAGTGACTGATTGTCATTGCTTATTTCATTTACTCTACACACACAAACGGAGCTAGCACTGTAATGGCAATTAATAAAATAACTTATAACGTGAATTTTCGGGCGGCTATGGTACGATCACGCCATGACCACAGGAAAGAGGGTAAGACCCTTTTTGACCATAGTAAGTCTTGACCACAGTAAGTCTTTACTAGCACAAGCGGGTGTGTTTGCCAAGAGGCCGCGAGGTTTGCGTATCAAGTCTTTTCAAACGCTTGACCGCTCAATATGATTAAGCGCCTTTCACATTGCCGGATTTGAACAGACTTTGATATAGAAATATTCGCAAGAAACACTATGGCTATCCTGGACGGATGAAAGTTTATTGATTTCTCAGTTCACATGGAAGTCTTCGTGTTTGAAACTTTTTTTTATTTAGGTCTATCATCGTTTGTTTGTTTGCTTGTTTGTTGTTGTTTTGGTGGTTTGTCACTCACACACCTCTGTTTGACTTGTCCACACACACACACACACACATACGCAGACACGCACGCACACTCGCATGCACACATGTACGCACGCGCGCACACACACACACACACGCACACACCGAGCATTCCTACCCGCACCCCCACCCCTAGCCTCCAACCAACGCCAATCACAACTGACCATGTGAACAGTCCTTAACCCTTAAACCTTAGGTAGCAAGATCGAACCACGTAGCATAGCGGTACTTTCACAATATTAGTCAGTCAAGCTTGAACGAGTTTGGCACTGGCCAATAACAGCACTGTACTGAGACACATTTCCATAACTCTTTAACACACGTATACACGTAATCAGCTTTCCTACAGAGAAGATTTTACGCTTCAAGTCTTTGAAACAGTGTAGACAAAAACATGTGAAGATAGTGACAACTTCTGTTGAAAGTCGAGTCCCTGAAAGGCTCTGAAAAAGTGGGTGCGATGAAGAAAAACAAAGTATGCTTTTCGTGACGAAAGTCTACAAGGAGAGAGAGAAAACCTGTTTACATTTTTTCTGCAGCATTTTGTACTGGCTCTTGGCGGATTATGACATTATTCACTTATTCTGGAAAAAAACCGAAATGCTGGAGAAAAACTTTCTTTTCTGCAGCATTTCTGCATAATGTCATCTTTTGCCGAAGCAACGTTTTTTTACTGCAGTAAAACGTTTTTCTGAAGCATAATGTTTACTTGGTTTTCTGCAGCATTATTGCGATTAACTTTTTCTTCAGAATAGTCTGTGACAGTTTTTCTGGAGAAAAACGAACGACCTTGTAAAGTAGCGTTTGTATTCGTCGCCCCCTGGGATAGTATAATAGTTTGTTCCGCAGTGTACCAATCAGAAGGTGTGTAGCATAAGGGCATTATATTCAACTTCACAATGCGGAAAGGAAGTTAGACAGAAAATACATTCGTGTCACGCACAACTATTGGTAATTCTGGATGAGTCCATCTCTCAACAGAGGGGGGCTTGCGTGCTCCAACATTATAATGAGCCAGTACAAAATGCTGCAGAAAAAGTGTAAACAGGTTTTCTGCAGTAAAACAACAGCACCGTTTTACTGCAGCATTCTTGATTTCAATTTTACTGCAGTAAAATGTTTTGCTCCAGAAAAACCCGTTGCTTCGGCGAAAGATGACATTATGCAGAAATGCTGCAGAAAAGACAGTTTTTCTCCAGCATTTCTGTTTTTCTGCAGAATAACTGAATAATGCCAAAATGCTGAAGAAAAAGTGTAAACAGTTTTTCTCCAGTAAAACAACATCACCGTTTTACTGCAGCATTCTTGATTTCAATTTTACTGCAGTAAAACTGTTTTACTGCAGAAAAAAACGTTGCTCTCGCGAAAGATGACATTATGCAGAAATGCTGCAGAAACAAACAGTTTTTCTCCAGCATTTCTGTTTTTCTGCAGAATAACTGAATAAAGTCATAATTCGCTAAGGATACCTTCGTTCCAAGGCAAGACATTTAAACGTGTACAGCGGAACTCCCTTTTTAGACCCCCAACTATAACACACTTCCCCACCGGCACGGTTGGCCTAGTGGTAAGGCGTCCGCCCTGTGATCGGGAGGTCGTGGGTTCGAACCCCGGCCGGGTCATACCTAAGGCTTTAAAATTGGCAATCTAGTGGCTGCTCCGCCTGGCGTCTGGCATTATGGGGTTAGTGCTAGGACTGGTTGGTCCGGTGTCAGAATAATGTGACTGGGTGAGACATGAAGCCTGTGCTGCGACTTCTGTCTTGTGTGTGGCGCACGTTATATGTCAAAGCAGCACCGCCCTGATATGGCTCTTCGTGGTCGGCTGGGCGTTAAGCAAACAAACAAACAAACAAACAAACAAACACACTTCCCCGTTTGGGACCTTACTTTTTCAGATGGTCTCTTCATAACCTCTTCAAATATACCTCCATTTTAATACTCCCTTCTTTTTGAGACCGTGATTTTCTCAGATTTTTGTAGGTCTCAAAATGGGGGTACCACTCTGAAAGGATTTACACGGTCAGAACACTTCTTAATAAATAAAAAATCTTTTAACACAGAACTCTGAAAACCGAAGCGATGAAGAACAACAAAGCATGTTTTTCATGATGATAGTCCACCCTTGAGAGAAATTTCCCAAGACATAGGCTGACCACAGTAAATAAGTTGTAGGGTTAAGGAGACTTGAATGTATTAACAGGCTCAACTTATTCTCTTAGACTCCTTGCAGTGCGGGCATTGCAACCGTTCTGCGGCAGAAGGCTGTATAAATGTATATCAAAACCAATGAAACCTATTACCTTTTGGTACGAAGATGACAGTGTTCTGTTTTTAGTCCCAGAACGTTTTGGTGACAAGGTTTCTTGGATATTAAGCCATGCCTGGACGTAATATAATATTAATTCGGTAGAAGGCTTTATAATATTGTTATATTAAAGCCAAAGAAAGATATTACCTTTTGTTACGAACATTAGTGTTCTGCTTTTAGTCCCAGAACGTTTACGGTGACAGGTTTATTGGATGTTATGCAGTGCCTATATGTAATATTATTTCGCATCCCAGACTGTTTGTTGGTGGTTCAATCAATAATCCATTGGCACAATATATAGCCGTCATGATCGACAACAAGCTATCAACTTAACAGAATGTGGTGACTGTTTGTTTGAATGGGGTTAGTATGTTTTCGCTAATTTGGTCTGGCTAAATTAATCGTCAGCCATTTTGAATGCACTTTTTCTTTGTTGGAATATGAATAACAAGAATGATAGGTCATTGGACCGTTTAATTTATGACAACACAAAACAGTACATTAACGTTTTGTAACGTTTTGTTTTGTCACAAATATAATGTTGCAATGACCTACCATTCTTATTATCTGATTCTGAATTTTGGTACGTTAGCACCGAGTCTATCTCGACCGGCACGGTTGGCCTAGTGGTAAGGCGTCCGCCCCGTGATCGGGAGGTCGTGGGTTCGAACCCCGGCATAAGACTTTAAAATACATAAGACTTTAAAATTGGCAATCTAGTGGCTGCTCCGCCTGGCGTCTGGCATTATGGGGTTAGTCAGCTAGGACTGGTTGGTCCGGTGTCAGAATAATGTGACTGGGTGAGACACGAAGCCTGTGCTGCGACTTCTGTCTTGTGTGTGGCGCACGTTATATGTCAAAGCAGCACCGCCCTGATATGGCCCTTCGTGGTCGGCTGGGCGTTAAGCAAACAAACAAACAAACAAACAAACCGAGTCTATCTGTTGTTGGATTTTTACATTTAGTCAAGTGTTTTCTTTTGTGGATAATTCGATACACATGACATTTTGAACAGTTTGAATGAACACGCACGATTGGTTACAGATCCGTGTGTTAGGCTTGATGATCAATCAATCAATATGAGGCTTATATCGCGCGTATTCCGTGGGTATGCAGTTCTGAGCGCAGGGATTTATTTTTTTATTTTTTTATTTTTATTTTATGCAATTTATATCGCGCACATATTCAAGGCGCAGGGATTTATTTATGCCGTGTGAGATGGATTTTTTTTTTTACACAATACATCATGCATTCACATTGACCAGCAGATCGCAACCATTTCGGCGCATATCCTACTTTTCACGGCCTATTATTCCAAGTCACACGGGTATTTTGGTGAACATTTTTATCTATGCCTATACAATTTTGCCAGGAAAGACCCTTTTCAACCAATCGTGGGATCTTTAACGTGCACACCCCAATGTAGTGTACACGAAGGGACCTCGGTTTTTCGTCTCATCCGAAAGACTAGCACTTGAACCTACCACCTAGGTTAGGAAAGGGGGGGAGAAAATTGCTAACGCCCTGACCCAGGGTCGAACTCGCAACCTCTTGCTTCCGAGCGCAAGTGCGTCACCACTCGGCCACCCAGTCCACTGTGATAGAATGCCATTATTCACCCGTTCGTGTGTGTGTGTGTGTGTGTGTGTGTGTGTGTGTGTGTGTGTGTGTCCGGATGTGTGTGTGTGTGTGTGTGTGTGTGTGTATGTATGTATGTGTGTGTATGTATGTGTGTGTGTGTGCGTGCGTGCGTGTGTGTGTGTGTGTGTGTGTGTGTGTGTGCGTGTGTGTGTGTGTGTTTGCGCGCGCACTTTAACAGCTTTATATTTGTTCTTTGCAAGGGTGAAACATCTATTTGATACATTATTTGGCTCTTGTTCACGCCGTCGTCATATTCGTCGTCGTCGTCGTTGTTTTGTTGTCGTTGTTGTTTCAAAAGCTTTATATTTGTCCTTGGAAAGGATTAAGTAAATGTATTCTATACAGTATGTGGCTTTTGTTCATGTTGCTGTTGTTGCTGCTGTTGTTGCTGCTGTTGTTGCTGCTGTTGTTGCTGCTGCTGTTGTTGTTGTTGTTGTTGTTGTTGTTGTTGTTGTAGTTTTTGCTGTTTTTCTTTTAAGTTCAAACATCATAATAAATGCATAGCTTGTAAACATTCTTGCAGCATTTTCTTTCCACACGAACATGAAATGCAGTGTAAAAATGTTCTTTTTACCTTACTTACCTTTACCGATTTTACGTATATCTTCCAGACTGGCTTGCCAGCTCTTTGGAAGTGAGGTCGACTTCGACTATAGCAGCAATAAAATCACCACCATCATCGTCGTTGTTGACACATCGCTTTTATCGTCATCACCATGGCCTTCGACGCTCTTTCTGTCGGCATCGTCATCATCGTCGGCTGCGTCATCTTCAAGATCGTCAGTTCTTTTCTTTCTTTTCTTTCTTTATTTGGTGTTTAACGTCGTTTTCAACCACGAAGGTTATTTCTCGACGGGGAAAGGGGGGAGAGGGGATAGAGCCACTTGTCAATTGTTTCTTGTTCACAAACTGAGCACTAATCACAAATGTGCTCCAGGGGCTTGCAACGTAGTACAATATATTACCTTACTGGGAGAATGCAAGTTTCCAGTACAAAGGACTTAACATTTCTTACATACTGCTTGACTAAAATCTTTACAAAAATTGACTATATTCTATACAAGAAACACTTAACAAGGGTAACAAGTCGCGTAAGGCGAAAATACAACATTTAGTCAAGTAGCTGTCGAACTCACAGAATGAAACTGAACGCAATGCAACGCAGCAAGACCGTATACTCGTAGCATCGTCAGTCCACCGCTCATGGCAAAGGCAGTGAAATTGACAAGAAGAGCGGGGTAGTAGTTGCGCTGAGAAGGTTAGCACGCTTTTCTGTACCTCTCTTCGTTTTAACTTTCTGAGCGTGTTTTCAATCCAAACATATCATATCTATATGTTTTTGGAATCAGGAACCGACAAGGAATAAAATGAAAGTGTTTTTAAATTGATTTCGAAAATTTAATTTTGATCATAATTTTTATATTTTTAATTTTCAGAGCTTGTTTTTAATCCAAATATAACATATTTATATGTTTTTGGAATGGG